>NC_080734.1:3210891-3243391 GCF_019097595.1 Hemibagrus wyckioides | reverse complement strand
CAGGCTTCACGCAGGCTTCACGCAGGCTTCACATAGGCTTCATGCAGGTTTCACGCAGGCTTCACATAGACTTCATGTACGCTTCATGCAGGCTTCAAATAGGCTTCATGCAGGTTTCATGCAGGCTTCACGCAGGCTTCATGCAGGCTTCAAATAGGCTTCACGCAGGTTTCATGCAGGCTTCACACAGGCTTCATGCAGGCTTCAAATAGGCTTCACGCAGGTTTCATGCAGGCTTCACGCAGGCTTCATGCAGGCTTCAAATAGGCTTCACGCAGGTTTCATGCAGGCTTCACGCAGGCTTCATGCAGGCTTCAAATAGGCTTCACGCAGGCTTCATGCAGGCTTCAAATAGGCTTCATGCAGGTTTCATGCAGGCTTCACGCAGGCTTCATGCAGGCTTCACGCAGGCTTCATGCAGGCTTCACGCAGGCTTCACGCAGGCTTCACGCAGGCTTCATGCAGGCTTCACGCAGGTGAAGTTCTGAGCTCTTGAGAAACTCATTTGTTTAAATAAATGACAGTGATCGTATTTAGTTTCATTTCACATCAAAGATTTTGTAGAAAAAAAGTTACAAACACAAACAACACCCCTAACTCCACCTCTAACTCCACCTCTAACTCCACCCCAAATGGCAACTGTAGCTCAGCTGCTATCTCCACCCCTAACTCCTCTGTAATGCCAAATCTAACTCTACCCTTACCACACCCCTAACCCCACCCCAACACCAACTGTAGCTCCAAACCTAACTCCACCCATAACTACACCCATAACTCTACCTGAATTCCAGCATTAAGGCTCAACCTTAACTCCACCCTTAATGCCAACTGTAGCTCCAAATCTACAGTTTGATCAAACTCCTAACCACACCTCTAACTCCATCCCTAACCACACCCCTAATTCCATTACTAATCGCATAACGAACCACACCCCTAATTCCATTGCTAACCACACCCCAACTTCATCTCTAATCACATCCCTAACCACACCCCACCTCTATCCCTAACAGCACACCTAACTCCATTCCTAAAGCCACACTTAACCACACCTCTAACTCCATCCCAAAGCACACCCCTAACTTCATCCCTAAACGCATCCCTAATCACACCCCAACTCCATTCCTAACCACACCTTTAACTCCAAACGCATTTCTAACCACATAAGTCCATCTATAACCACATGCCTAACTCCATTTCTAATCACATCCCTAACCACACCCCTAACTCCATCTCTAACCACACCCCTAACTCCATCTCTAATCACACCCCTAACTCCATCTCTAACCACACTCCCAACACCAACTGTAGCTCCACATGTAACTCCACCCCTAACCACACCCCTAACTCTATCCTCAACCACACCCCTAACAGGGACCTTAACTCCACCTTTAACTCTAGCATTTTTTGTACAGCTTCAGTCACGTAAAAGGAGTCTCCGGTGTCGGCACTTTCTATCCTCTCTTGCGCTGTAGCTGTAATCTGTGAGAATATTAGATATCTGATTTTTAAACATTTATCTGAAGTTAGCTCTCTGTAGTAATGTCAGATTAAATATCTTCTTGTCCTCAGCGGAATTAAACGCTTTATAAACATTCCTGCCATGAGATCTCAACCCTGAGGGATCAGATTCACGTTAGCGTCTGACTAAATGAGCAGTTAGACGACGTCCGGGATGATGTGTGGCTCCTACAGAAGTGTTTGGAGTTTTGTTTTTAATGAGATTTTTCAGCTCAGGAGAGTTTCCTCTTAAGCGTGGACGTTAAGGCGTTCAGGGATGCGTCAGATCTTTATGCAGGCCCTGCGCTCTGCCGCTCTGCGCTCCGAGACTGGCTCGCCTCTTAGCAGCACTAATGAAGCGTCGTAATCAATGAGCAGTGAAAGCATTTCTTGACACTTTTTCCTGCTCCGGTATTCTGCAGCATGAGACAGACAGCAGAGCTATCGACAGACCGCTGTTAAATTATTCAGTGTCCGAAGCACAGATTTCTCAATGACTGTTTCAAAATCCGATAAGGGCTGATTGACAGCGGCGTGATGTATTGAGATGAGTCACGAGCTATTTGTCACGAAGCCGTAATGCTCAGAGACAGAACCGCTTGCTTTCAATACGTCTTTCAGCTCCTTTATTGTGAAGCTTCTTACTCAGGAAGTCAAACAGTCTGTGGTGTGTTTAATGTAAGACTTACACTTTTCATGAGGATGAGTCTTGATGAGGTTAGGAGTCATTTCCGCCTTTACATATTGATCCAAATGATGGTTTTCAGATTGAAAAAATTAAATCAGCACAATAAATTCAAAATCTCTAAAACTCCATACTGAAAATAAATACTGATTTTAGGATTCTCTGGAAAGTTAATATCACATTTACTGGGAGAGAAATAACTACATGTGATGATCCTGTGTTCTTGGCTCTCTAAAGAGCTTTATCACTGCACTTAACCCCGGGTTCTGGTGGTTCTAACCCCTGCTCCCCCGGGGTAGATGAAGGTATCACAGGTGTAATGTAAAAGTGAGGTCATGAAGCAGAGCTTTTGCCCCGGGGTAGATGAAACTCTGCTCTGAAGCAGGATCAGCTCGGCTTGTACACGGTTAACTCCACATATTGCTGCTGAATGTCTTCGGTGTGAAACCGTGTTAGCGCTCTTACCATCTCACGCCTAGTCGCTTAGCAACAGACACCCGAGCTCCGCCTCTGTGCCTCGTATCAGGTGAAGACCAGGACGTAGCTGAACCACACCCAACAAAAGCGCCTCTGTAGATAGAGTCAGAGCACTAAACATACTGTGAACATCACGGAAGTGCGCGCCGTAGCCAGGGGGAAATACGCCACGCTGAGAAATTAGCACAAGAACCAACGTCTGGTCCACTTCACCACTAACTTAAAAAGAGGATAAAGCTGTGGGAGATAACAGAACCTGCTCGAGTGCAGAAGCACAGAGCTGAACTTTTATCATCACTGATGAAAGAGACAGCGTGAGACGAGACGTTATTTAAAGCGGCCGCACACCAGATTTATCCAATCAGGGCTGCTGATGCGTGAATATGCAAATGAGCAGAAGGTTAAGGCGGGGTTTAGGGATGTGGAGTGTGAAAGGTCAGAGCCAGGATTCAGTGTTAACCCCGGGGAAAGTAGGAGCAGTGTGAAACCTCCAATTACACAACCCCAGGATTCTGTTTAACCGCAGTTCACTAGGACCCAGGGGAATTTTTCATGTGTTAAATATAACACATTTTCACACGGACTATAAAAATCTCCTCCTCATCATACACTCTGGAAAATTCTAGAAACATGAAAGTGACTACTGGGTGAAGATGTAAATGTCCTGACTGTCATTAAGGGCTTTAAGCAGCTCACAAATCTTAATCAGTGGTTGTATAAAAGCTCTCAGCAGAAGCAGTTACGGCTTTTTCGTTATTAATTAATGCACACACACACACACACACACACACACACACGGCTCTCTGAGACAGGTTAATGGATGACTTTAGACACAAAACACACATCTAGTTGGACCACAGCGGTCAATATCTGCTTTGTAGAAGTGCAGCCATTAAATTAATTGTAAGAAGTTGTAAAAGTAATATATTTTTTAAAAGAAAAAACAAAAACTTGGCATTGTTAAGGTTCTGCACTCGTTCAGAGTCAGAGTCCGTCTCTGGAGCTAGATGTTTCAGCTGAAGTGTCTGAGGAATGAAAGAAATGGGATTTTGGAGCATTTTCCGGCACTGGATCCCAGTTTCTGGGGAAATGCTGTAGGATTAGGGATTTATCACTGATGTTGATACATTTTCAATACTCAGGAAATGTAAAAATGAGCCGCTTTTCAGCTAACACCTTAAACGTAAAACCTAGCATGAGGAGTTCATTACTAGCAACACACAGGAAGCAGAGAAAAATTTCCCTTCTTTCAGTATCTCACGAAAACGGTGTGGATGCATCTGTACATCATCCTGCTGTAGTGTCAGTGTTCAGGCTGTTCGTTCCTTTCAGCTGCATCTACACTTTCACTCGTTTTTCTCTGATGATTCATGGGAAAGAAAATCGCGACTCCAACTACAGGTTAGAGCACGAGGACGAGCCGCTCGGCTGAGATTGTGGCCCAACATGCAGCATTTCTACCTGATGGAAAAGGGGGAAAAAAAATATTCTAAACAAACACATGCCATTTCCTCATCCTCGTCCTCGTCTACGAGGCAAACCCACGGGTTTGTTTTTCTGAACCTTATTTTTTTCAGAAATATACAGCAGACTTTTTTTAGGAAAAGGTCTCGACCAGGCCTCATTTTTATTAATAACAAACAAAAATAAAGCGCCGAAAGACACGTAAAGCACTGAAAATGGAAATGAAGTGAAATGTGACCTGCATAATACACGGCACCACACAGAGCTGACATGTTATTTTTTCAGGGGTGGCTTCATTTCCACCCTCGGGACACTTGCACACTATTTAAACTGACAATGCAGAATACAAACAAGCTTACGAGAAGCTAAACATCCTGAAATCACCATAACAGGACTAACAAGGCACAGGGATTAAATCAAACAAACGTTGTTTATTCTGCCAGCGTCCAAGATACAATGAATATCGGGAGCAAATATAGTTGTTGTTGTTTTTTTTCTTTTTTGTCTTTCATGCACCCGAAGGCCATGAACAAAATGTTCACAATAACATTATTCCTGAGGAGAGCAGGACTGGCAGCTGAACTGCGTAGAGAAACAAATTGGAGGAAATGATGGATCCACAGTAGATGCTAAATACAGAATTCAGGTCAATACGCTACAGGATTCAATGCGGTGAAAAGAGAAGATGAAAAGAAGCAGAGGATGCGCTGTGTTCTGTACGGAGGGCCGTGAGTCACGCTGAGAGTCGAAACTCATCGGTCTGCTTCACAACGCTGGCTCTAGCTGCGGAAAATAAAACGTACTGTTATTAATTCTCGTCGTGAGTCGTGAGAGCGATGGAACGGTGGAAGAGGGTTGTGTTGTTATTATATTTATATATCACACACACTCACGGAGCACTTACAATGGAACCTCGGCATATGAATGTCCTCCCTTACCAATTTTCACCTTTTGCATCGGCATACGAGGCATTTCCAGCATACGAACCGACCCGAACGCCGGCTAAGTTGCGTGTACGTCCAGGAGAATTGTTAAAAAATTGTTAGCAGCAGTGGAAAAGCGAAGCCACAATTTATTTTTTTTTCATTCAGTGAAAGCTGTTTGGAAAGAGTCAACCCATGACACCAACATTACCTTCAGTATGCGTTCAAAAGCTAGGTGATTTTTGGGGTGTTTTTTTGTTGACAGATTGGTGGTGTGGGCGGTCTGTTCTATTTTTAGCCCAAGCTTGGTGGCACGACTTCCTGTGAGGAGCCTTGACATGGAATGCTTGGCTTGGGTCAGTTCTTTGTAAGCAGCCATACAGTTTACATACGCTGAGTATGGAATATTGGAATATTGGGAGTATTGGGAATATTGGGAAACATGGTACATCATCATCATCATCATGCTGGAGGTAGCCATTAGACGATTGTGGTCATGAAGGAATGCACATGCTCAGGAACAATACTCCAATACTGGTGTCATCAAAGTGTGTCAGGAAAACATTCCTCACACCCTCACACAACCTCCACCATCCTGGAGATACCAGGTCGAGTCCATGGGATCAATTTTTCCCCATTTTCTTAAAGTTAAGTTATTACATTATTGCACAATGAATTTCTTTCTTTGCATATCCCATCCTTGGAGGGTTTGGGGGTCAGAGCACAGGGTCAGCCGTGATGCAGTACCCCTGGAGTCATCCATTGTCTATACCTCCTTTATTATTAGTCACGAGGGTCTGCTGGAGCCTATCCCAGCATACATAGGGGGAAAAGAAGGGGTACACCCAGGACAGGTCACCAGTCCATCACAGGGCCACACATAAACAGATAACCACACACTCACACACTCACTCTAGAAGTCATGTGTATTTCAAATACAAATAATGAACAAATAATAAGCATGTGAAGTGAAGGATTTAAATAATGCTGGGTTTAATATAAAGACTGAAAGCACAGAAATGACAGGGTTACAGATAATAAGTCAGAAAAGTGGCAGCCGCTGAACCAGTTCCTGAACGCCTGCGTAGTCAATAATTACCTGTCATTTTTATTTGACTTTTTTTTCCCCGTTGGAAATGTACAAAACTGAACAAACCTTCAAGATGAGTGAAAGTGGAGCTGAATTCTGAACAGCTGGATCTGGTGTTTAATTAAGACGTCCTCCCTCGCAATTTTCCTACAAATACAGCCAGGCTGTTATCAGCGATTGGGTTCAGAGCGACAGAAGTGATTTAATTGAAATCTGGCTGATTATCGCAGTATTGCTGACATGTGGAGACGTTCGGAGCGAGACTGTCAGGGTTTGTACAGATGATAAAAATGCTTTACTTCTGAAGTAAAATGGTTTAAAAAGGGTTTGATGTGTATTGTGCAGAGAGACTGCACTGACAGGAGACTAGTATCTGCTCGCTAACACGATTATACCACCTAAAGAATATAAAAACCCCTGGGGATTAATGGGGGATGATGTGAAGTTACTCTTATCATCCCAAATCTGATACTTTTCCTATAAAACCATGTGATTTATTCCTCTTCACAACACTAAATAATGACATTTTATGCTTCATCATGCATCTGTGTATCGTTATATTTACCAGAAGTCACTTCCTGTTTCTGCTAACATTAAAGCGGCGATAAGTTGGCATCTTCAGAAGCCTGGACTCCTCCGACTTAACAATTGTTCTGTATCTTTACCAGATATGTCGCACTAGAGATCTTCATTTAAATGTCTCTATACTGAAAGCTTCACCAGGATCATTACCTGCACGTTTTTATGTGAAGCATCCAACATATAAGTGACACTGTTGCTACAGTAACGACAAAGCATTAGCGCAAGCGCCAGAGCTGCTGCTATATTCCGACCAATCAGAATCCAGAAATTAACAGCACCATGGGACAAGAATAAAAAAGTATTATATATATATATATATATATATATATATATATATATATATATATATATATAATAAAAAAAATGAAAATAAATAAAAATTAATATAAAAAATATTATGAATAAGAATATAATCAATAATAATAATAATAATAATTTCATATAACCTTCACATCAACAGTTTCACATTTTTTAAATTGATTTATGTGACACGTCCACCATATAAACCTGACTGTTGCTATAGTAACAACATATCAGAACAAGACTCAGAGCTGCTGCTATAGAAAATGAATCAAAAGACATTTTCTGACCAATCAGAAGCCAGAATTTATCAACGTCGTGGGATAAAATTTATAAAAAATTATTATATATTTTATTTTAATAAAAAATAAATAAAATAAAAATGAATATTAAAAATATTAAGAATAAGAAAACCAACATCAATAATAATAATAATAATAATAATAATAATAATAATAATAATAATAATAATAATAATAATAATAATATCATTTTATACAACCTTCACATCAACAGTTGCACATCTTATAAGTTGAAGTTTTTGAAGCGTCCACCATAAAAACATGACTGTTGCTATGGTAACGACAACATATCAGAACAGCTGAAGAGTCATAGCTGCTTCTAGAGAAAATAAACCAAAAAACATTTTCTAACCAATCAGAATCCAGAATTCAACAGAGCTGTGGGATAGTAACAACAACAACAATAATAATAATAATAATAATAATAATAATAATAATAATAATAATAATAATAATAATAATAATAATCAGAGAACACTGAACAGAACAGAAGCTTGGCACTGGTATTAGAAGAAGAAGAAGGTATTGGACAATATTTAAAAAAAAAAATAGATGTTAGTATTGTTTACAAAGTGCACCATCCCTTTATGTGCAGATGAAAAGTGTTTTGAAAGCAAACCCATTCAACACTGCAGTCTAATGATATTTAAACCAAATTGTCTGATTATCCAGACAGAACCTTGTTTGACTTCGCCTTCGGGAAATCAGTATGTTGTGTTCAGCTGCTTTTAGAGCAGAACTTTCTCCTGACATAGATACTGTAGCAGAGTGTACTTTCTCTCCCTCGGCTAGTACTTATATAAAAAAAGAAAAGTCTTTCCTGCATGTACTCAATAACCCATTTCTTCCTCCTGCTCTGTCGCTTCCTGCAGCTCATGGCCTGTTGAACACCATTAGCCCTCGTCACATCGTTCCAGGCAAGGTCATCGCTTCCTTCGTTCTCCCGATCCCCCCCCGTCCCCTGTCGCCTCCTTAAACCTTGGACGTAAGGCAGTCACCTAGTTCCGTGTGGGAAGGTAGTGTACCATGGAAAACCTGAGCGAGCTGCAGAACCCTCTGCTGGACAAAAACAGCAAGCACGTGGTCAAAGCCGACTACGGCTACAGGAGTGACTTCCCCAGCAGCCAGTACCAGGAGAACATCATTAACTACTTCGTGACCAGCAGCGGAGGCAGAGGTGGAGGAGGAGGTGGTGGTAATGGTGGAGGAGTTGGCGGTCAGGTTGGGGTCATGGCAACGAACGGTAAAGCTAAGTCTCAGCTCCTGGATGCCACTTCTCTTCACCTGGCAGTGGAGGCTTTTTACAAGCCCAACTTCATCCTCTACAAGGACGACGTCACCGTCAAGGCCAAGGACTACAAAAGCGAGTGCTGCGAGACCACCTTCACTGAAAAGAAAGAGAAGGAGGTGTGCGTCGAGACGCCCAGCGCCGAAGATCCGCAGGCTAAACTCCTGGATGAGAACGAGGTGAAGATCCAGACTGTGTCCTATGAGGTGGAGGAGGAGGAGTACGTCGAGTACGAGGTAAACATGCAAAACTGTTGCATATAGTTCATGAGGATGATGTTAGAAGGACACGCCCACTGATACACCCACTGACATGCCTATTGTAAATTAGTGGATGTTTAATAACCACTGATTAAAAGTAGTTTTCTCAGAAATGTATTTCAGTTTACTGTTCAAAGGCTTAGCAGGTCATGCCCACTGACACACCCACTGGCACACCTGCTGACACACCCACAGGTATGCCCACTGTAAATTAGCTGCATGTTTAATAACATCATAATATTTATGAGGTTAGATAGACACGCCCACCGGCACACCAACTTTCCACTGCAGATTAGCTGTATGTTCAAGATACACTGATTTGCAGTATTTTTCTCAGAAATGTATCTCAATTTACTGTTCACAAGGTTAGCAGGACACACCCACTGACACAGCCACTGACACACCCACAGACTGCCCACTGTAAATTGGTTCATGTTTAATAACAACTGATTCAAGGTAGGATTCTTAGAAATGTATCTCATCTGAAAATCTCACCCACTGGCACACCCACTGCCATACCCACTGACACACCCACTGTAGATTTGCTGCATGTTTGCGCTGATTAGCAGTACCTTTCTCAGAAATGTATCAAGTTTACTGTTCAAGAAATAAATAAACATGACATCACTACGTATCTTTACTATGTAGATGACCTGTAGCTCTGCAGCTCGTTTGTTGTAGTGCATCATTACGGTATTTAAAATAAAACCATGCTATTCCCTCTCATTTTCACGCCTCTACAAACGTGTCAACACACACTAGCGTCTCCTACGAAGGGAAAAGGGCAAGTGCTGGATAATAGCCTACACCGAGTACGTAAGCTATTTCAGGTAGCGCTGTTCTTCCCCTCGTATATTTTCCTGCTGCTTCTGGATGGTGTGGAATAATAAAAATGAAGAGCGGCTTGTCAGCGTTTCAGACGCCTCCAGCTGATTTCTCGAGGGTGGCATTCGTTATTTCTGACTTCCTATATGCTGTAATTAGAGCGTGAGAACATTCAAAGGAACAGCTTGCAGATTGAGGCGGGTTTGTGTGGAAATATAAGAGCAGTAATAAGAAAAGATGTTCACTGGAAACTTTCTGCTCTGACAAACACGAGAGGAAGAGGAAGTGTACTTTATTCAGCAGACCTGCTGATGATCTGATGGAGCTGCTAGAAACACAGCGGTTTTTAATCGCTTCCTAATTAGCGTTAGAGCTAAATCTAAATTCTCTGCCTTTTTTTTTTCTTTCTTGCGGCTTTTCGTTGCATCCGGAAATAAATCTAGCGCATGTTACGTAACGTTAGCTAAGCCAAACATCATCTATGCTAATCTTTCAAGAGAATCCAGCTGATCATTACAAATGTGAGGAGGGGAAAAGAGGGCGGGGCTTCCAGAGAGTCACATACCACCATTGATTTTAGAACTGTCAATCATTCTGGAGCCGCATGCTGATTGGCTCACCTGCAAAGTCGTAAGGTTTGTGTTAGGGAGAGTGATTTAATATTAAGGTTAAAGGCAGGCAAAAATGGCAACCAATCAACAACCAAGGACCTCAACTGTAAACAAATCAACAAATCAACAAACAAACAAATGAGATATAAGTCTTAGAAATGCAATCCTAAAGAAAAGCTGTGTCTCAATCCACTGTCTGGTCCCTAGGTAGTGAGTGAGCGAGAGAGTGAGTATGTGGTGTAGAGGAGTTGTGGCTCTGCTAAGGACTCTGACACACTGCACTACACAACACCACAATACACAACACTACACAACACCACACTACACAACACTACACAACACAATACCACACTACACAACACTACACAACACTACACAACACAATACCACACTACACGACACTACACAACACTACACCACACTACACAACACCACACCACACAACACCACACAACACTACACTACACAACACAACACAACACCACAGCACACTACACAACACCACACCACACAACACCACAGCACACTACACAACACTACACTACACAACACAACACAACACTACACTACACAACACCACACTACACAACACTGCACTACACAACACTGCACTACACAACACTACACAACACCACACTACACAACACTACACAACACAATACCACACTACACAACACTACAGAACACTACACAACACAATACCACACTACGCAACACTACACTACACAACACCACACTACACAACACTACACAACACTACACAACACAATACCACACTACACAACACTACAGAACACTACACAACACAATACCACACTACGCAACACTACACTACACAACACCACACTACACAACACTACACCACACTACACAACACAACACAACACCACAGCACACCACACAACACCACAGCACACTACACAACACAACACCACACTACACAACAGCACACTACACAACACAACACGACACTACACAACACAATACCACACTACACAACACAACACAATACCACACTACGCAACACTACACTACACAACACTACACAACACAATACCACACTACACAACACTACACAACACAATACCACACTACGCAACACTACACTACACAACACCACACTACACAACACTACACCACACTACACAACACCACACAACACTACACTACACAACACAACACCACAGCACACTACACAACACCACACCACACAACACCACAGCACACTACACAACACAACACCACACTACACAACACGACACTACACAACACAATACCACACTACACAACACAACACAATACCACACTACGCAACACTACACTACACAACACCACACTACACAACACTACACAACACCACACAACACTACACTACACTACACAACACAACACCACACTACACAACACAATACCACACTACACAACACAATACCACACTACGCAACACTACACTACACAACACCACACTACACAACACCACACAACACTACACAACACCACACTACACCACAGCACACTACACAACACCACACCACACTACAGAACACCACACTACACAACACAACACCACACTACACAACAGCACACTACACAACACCACACTACACAACACAATACCACACTACGCAACACTACACAACACCACACTACACAACACTACACCACACTACACAATACCACACAACACCACACTACACAACACTACACCACACTACACAACACCACACAACACTACACTACACAACACTACACTACACAACACCACAGCACACTACACAACACCACACTACACAACACTACACTACACTACACAACACAACACAACACTACACTACACAACACCACACAACAGCACACTACACAACAGCACACTACACAACACAATACCACACTACGCAACACTACACTACACAACACCACACTACACAACACTACACCACACTACACAATACCACACCACAGCACACTACACAACACCACACCACACAACACAACAGCACACTACACAACACCACACAACCATACACAACACTACACCACACTACACAACACCACAATACACAACCATACACAACACTACACAACACCACACTACACTACACAACACCACACTACACAACCATACACAACACTACACTACATAACAGAAGACAACACCACACCACACTACACTACACTACACAACACCACACTACACCACACCACACAACCATACACAACACTACACCACACAACAGAAGATAACACCACACCACACTACACTACACAACACCACACCACACTACACAACCATACACAACACTACACTACACAACAGAAGACAACACCACACTACACTACACCACACTACACTACACCACACTACACAACCATACACAACACTACACTACACAACAGAAGACAACACCACACTACACTACACCACACTACACTACACCACACAACACAGCACCACACCACACTACACAACCATACACAACACTACACTACACAACAGAAGACAACACCACACCACACTACACTACACTACACCACACTACACTACACCACACTACACAACCATACACAACACTACACTACACAACAGAAGACAACACCACACTACACTACACAACACCACACTACACAACACAACAGAAGACAACACCACACCACACTACACTACACTACACAACACAACACCACACTACACAACACCACACCACACTACACAACACAACACCACACTACACTACACAACACAACACAACAGAAGACCACACCACACTACACTACACAACACAACACCGCACCACACCACACTACACTACACAACACAACACAACACAACACCACACTACACTACACTACACTACACTACACTACACTACACTACACAACACCACACTACACTACACCACACAACACAACAGAAGACAACACCACACCACACTACACTACACTACACAACACAACACCACACTACACTACACCACACTACACTACAGTACACCACACAACACAACAGTAGACAACACCACACCACACTACACTACACAACACCACACCACACCACACTACACCACACTACACTACACCACACAACACAGCAGAAGACAACACCACACCACACCACACCACACTACACAACACCACACCACACTACACCACACCACACCACACTACACAACACAACACAACACCACACCACACTACACTACACAACACCACACCACACTACACTACACTACACTACACCACACAACACAACAGAAGACAACACCACACCACACTACACTACACAACACCACACTACACTACACTACACTACACCACACCACACCACACTACACAACACCACACTACACAACACCACACCACACTACACTACACAACACCACACCACACAACAGAAGACAACACCACACCACACTACACTACACTACACTACACCACACTACACTACACAACACCACACTACACTACACTACACAACACAACACAACACCACACTACACTACACTACACTACACAACACAACACCACACTACACTACACTACACTACACTACACAACACAACACCACACTACACTACACTACACTACACAACACCACACCACACTACACTACACTACACAACACCACACTACACTACACAACACCACACTACACTACACTACACCACACTACACTACACAACACAACACAACAGAAGACCACACCACACTACACAACACAACACCGCACCACACCACACTACACTACACAACACAACACCACACTACACTACACTACACTACACAACACCACACTACACTACACCACACAACAGAAGACAACACCACACCACACTACACTACACTACACAACACAACACCACACTACACTACACCACACTACACTACAGTACACCACACAACACAACAGAAGACAACACCACACCACACTACACTACACAACACCACACCACACCACACTACACTACACCACACTACACTACACAACACAACACCACACTACACCACACTACACTACACTACACCACACAACACAACAGAAGACAACACCACACCACACTACACTACACAACACCACACCACACCACACTACACTACACCACACTACACTACACAACACAACACCACACTACACCACACTACACTACACTACACCACACAACACAACAGAAGACAACACCACACCACACCACACTACACAACACCACACCACACTACACCACACCACACTACACAACACAACACAACACAACACCACACTACACTACACCACACAACACCACACCACACTACACTACACTACACAACACTACACCACACAACACAACAGAAGACAACACCACACCACACTACACTACACAACACCACACTACACTACACTACACTACACCACACCACACCACACTACACAACACCACACTACACTACACTACACTACACAACACCACACCACACTACACTACACTACACAACACAACACAACACCACACCACACAACAGAAGACAACACCACACCACACTACACTACACAACACAACACCACACTACACAACACAACACAACACAACACAACACAACACAACACCACACCACACCACACTACACAACACCACACCACACCACACTACACTACACTACACTACACAACACAACACAACACCACACTACACTACACTACACTACACAACACAACACCACACTACACTACACTACACTACACAACACCACACCACACCACACTACACTACACAACACCACACTACACTACACAACACAACACCACACTACACTACACTACACCACACAACACAACACCACACTACACTACACAACACCACACTACACTACACTACACAACACCACACTACACAACACCACACTACACTACACTACACAACACCACACCACACTACACTACACTACACAACACAACAGAAGACAACACCACACTACACTACACTACACCACACAACACAACAGAAGACAACACCACACCACACTACACTACACTACACTACACAACACCACACCACACCACACTACACTACACCACACAACACCACACCACACTACACTACACCACACAACACAACAGAAGACAACACCACACCACACTACACAAAACAACATTACACCACACAAAACTATGCAAAACAGCACCACACTATACAACCATACACAACACTGCACTACACAACACTACACAGAACTGTCTTGTCTTGATAGCAGGTGTGTCTGTTCTGCTGCTTCAGGCAGGCTGCTGGTGTCTCTAGTGGAGGTTTAAAATGGTTCCAGAGTTAAACACAAGCTGAAATAAAGTTGATGATAAAAATGACTAGAGGAATGGTTGGAGAGACGCAACAACCAGAAGAAGCTGCTAACATTTGGAGATGAAGTTGTCTGAGAGTCCAGAAAAACAACCAGCTCCAGATTTCCACTAAGGAGACCAACACAGGGAGTGAGCATGGAGGATCCCTGGGGTTTCTGCTGCATTGTGGGATTGAGATATGGCCTGATCGGAGCCCTGAGTAGTGAGGAGGTGATCAGGAGTTTAATAAGAGAAGTCTTGTGTTGAGGTGATGGAGCCCTCTGCTGGTGTGGGGTGGAACTGTCCACTCAGACTGGGTTTTAATAACGACTAAAATGAAAACTGTTGACTTTTTTGGAAAGGAGTTTGAGATTTTTTAAAGTTCAGAAAATTTTGATGTAGATTTACATTTTAATTTAACTTTCAATTTCACATTTACATTCTAAAAAGTAAATCTAACAACAAACACAGATAGAAAGTTATGTTCAAAACAGTGAAAAAAATGTTTTAAATAATTAAAACATTTTAAGATAAAAAAAATATGGTATTCTCCAAGATCTAACATTTTTATTTATTTATTTATTCATTTATTTATTTATTTATTTTTTCAAACTTCACTGTGAAAAAAAACAAAAACAAAACACACACACACACACACACACACACATTAGAGTGTATAGACGTTTCAGGAAGGTTCAGTTTATTAATCATGCTGCGTGTAGCTAGCTAATGTCTGTGATATTTCATGTTAATCTTATATGACATTAGCATCAGTATTAGCTTTCTGCTGCGCTGAACGTTTTCTAATGCCCCGGAATGTTTACACGTTTATCTCTGACGCTCTGAAATATTATTTATTTATTTTTATTGATTTATTTTATATATTACACTGAAGTAATAGTTTGTAAAGTAAACAGCAACAGTACAGGAGAATTTCTGGCCCGAAATGTGACATTGAGGTCACACAAGTTGCTCAGACATTTCCAGCTAAAGGTTTCTTGCTAACATGCTGATTAGCATGAGGAGTGTGTGATTGTTCCTCATTACCGTGACGCTTCTGTCTCCTCGGCTGGCTGAGGCTCAGGTGATGAAATGCAGTGTCTAATGATGATACCGTGTCTCTGAATGTGTGAGACGTTATTTTCATGTTGCGTCTCAGAGCTGGAGATTTATCACAGAGCACTGAGCAACACAGCAAAGCTCACAGCATTCGTCTCTCTCCATGCATGAGCTGGGGGAGGTGGCTGAGGTGTGCTTCACTCAGGTTAGACATGATGATGAAGGTGATGATGAAGACACGGTTGGCTGGAGCTTGAGATCTGATATCTGGTCTGATCACTGCTGCTAATCACAGATTAGAATCATCTGTTGGCTTTTTACCTTTAAAATCAGAGATAAAATACTTTTGTATAAGGATATGAAAATATTTAACAAAGAAGTGCTTAAAATCACAGTAAGTGTAAGACATAAGTGAGCTAGCAGAGACAAAAGACTGCTAGCAGAGATGGAAGGGCACTAGTAAAGACAGAAGAGCGCTGGTAAAGACAGAAGATCGCTAGTAAAGACAGAAGAGAGCTAGTAAAGACAGAAGAGAGCTAGTAAAGACAGAAGAGTGCTAGTAAAGACAGAAGAGCGCTAGTAAAGATAGACAAGAGCTAGTAAAGACAGAAGAGTGCTAGTAAAGACAGAAGAGCGCTAGTAAAGACAGAAGAGAGCTAGTAAAGATAGACAAGAGCTAGTAAAGACAGAAGAGTGCTAGTAAAGATAGACAAGAGCTAGTAAAGACAGAAGAGTGCTAGTAAAGATAGACAAGAGCTAGTAAAGACAGAAGAGTGCTAGTAAAGACAGAAGAGCGCTAGTAAAGACAGAAGAGAGCTAGTAAAGACAGACAAGAGCTAGTAAAGACAGAAGAGTGCTAGTAAAGATAGACAAGAGCTAGTAAAGACAGAAGAGTGCTAGTAAAGACAGAAGAGCGCTAGTAAAGACAGACGAGAGCTAGTAAAGATAGACAAGAGCTAGTAAAGACAGAAGAGAGCTAGTAAAGATAGACAAGAGCTAGTAAAGACAGAAGAGAGCTAGTAAAGATAGACAAGAGCTAGTAAAGACAGAAGAGTGCTAGTAAAGACAGAAGAGCGCTAGTAAAGACAGACGAGAGCTAGTAAAGACAGAAGAGAGCTAGTAAAGATAGACAAGAGCTAGTAAAGACAGAAGAGAGCTAGTAAAGATAGACAAGAGCTAGTAAAGACAGAAGAGTGCTAGTAAAGACAGAAGAGTGCTAGTAAAGACAGAAGAGCGCTAGTAAAGACAGACGAGAGCTAGTAAAGATAGACAAGAGCTAGTAAAGACAGAAGAGAGCTAGTAAAGATAGACAAGAGCTAGTAAAGACAGAAGAGAGCTAGTAAAGATAGACAAGAGCTAGTAAAGACAGAAGAGAGCTAGTAAAGACAGAAGAGCACTGGTAAAGACAGAAGAGAGCTAGTAAAGATAGACAAGAGCTAGTAAAGACAGAAGAGAGCTAGTAAAGACAGAAGAGCGCTGGTAAAGACAGAAGAGAGCTAGTAAAGATAGACGAGAGCTAGTAAAGACAGAAGAGCGCTGGTAAAGACAGAAGAGCGCTGGTAAAGACAGAAGAGCGCTGGTAAAGACAGAAGAGCGCTGGTAAAGACAGAAGAGAGCTAGTAAAGACAGAAGAGCGCTAGTAAAGGCAGAAGAGCGCTAGTAAAGACAGAAGAGAGCTAGTAAAGACAGAAGAGCGCTGGTAAAGACAGAAGAGAGCTAGTAAAGACAGAAGAGCGCTGGTAAAGACAGAAGAGAGCTACTAAAGGCAGAAGAGCGCTAGTAAAGGCAGAAGAGAGCTAGTAAAGACAGAAGAGCGCTGGTAAAGACAGAAGAGAGCTAGTAAAGACAGACAAGAGCTAGTAAAGACAGAAGAGAGCTAGTAAAGACAGAAGAGAGCTAGTAAAGGCAGAAGAGAGCTAGTAAAGACAGAAGAGAGCTAGTAAAGACAGACAAGAGCTAGTAAAGACAGAAGAGAGCTGGTAAAGACAGAAGAGAGCTAGTAAAGACAGAAGAGAGCTAGTAAAGACAGAAGAGCGCTGGTAAAGACAGAAGAGAGCTAGTAAAGACAGAAGAGAGCTGGTAAAGACAGAAGAGAGCTAGTAAAGACAGAAGAGAGCTGGTAAAGACAGAAGAGAGCTAGTAAAGACAGAAGAGAGCTGGTAAAGACAGAAGAGAGCTGGTAAAGACAGAAGAGCGATAGTAAAGACAGAAGAGAGCTGGTAAAGACAGAAGAGAGCTAGTAAAGACAGAAGAGAGCTGGTAAAGACAGAAGAGAGCTGGTAAAGACAGAAGAGCGATAGTAAAGACAGAAGAGAGCTGGTAAAGACAGAAGAGTGCTGGTAAAGACAGAAGAGCGCTGGTAAAGACAGAAGAGAGCTAGTAAAGACAGAAGAGAGCTGGTAAAGACAGAAGAGAGCTAGTAAAGACAGAACAGCTTGCTCATTAGCCAAAAATATGCTCTCGGAACACAGACCTCAGTATAATTAATGTTGCGGCTAACGTCAGCTAGCATTAGGTTTGAATGTCACTGACATCAGCTAACCTGCCTTCCGTCTGGCTATGTTATTAATCTGAACCAGAGTCACAGATTTTATACATTCCCCTTTCTTCACCTTTATAAACTTCAATTTAAAACATTCTACCACCTGCCAAGATCTCCCTGAGATAGATAGATAGAGAGAGAGAGAGAGAGAGAGATACAGAGACAGAGAAAGACAGAGAGAGAGAGATACAGAGACAGAGAAAGATAGAGAGGGAGAGAGAGAGAGAGAGAGAGAGAGAGAGAGATACAGAGAGAGAGAGAGATACAGAGACAGAGAAAGACAGAGAGAGATAGAGAGAGAGAGAGAGAGAGAGAGAGAGAGAGAGAGTGAAAAGAAAAATAAATCAAACAATCAGTTCTTCTTTAATTTTTACTTGCTAAGGTTTATATAGTCATGTGAAGATCATGTAGCACAGGATGTACTGGAGATTGTTCTGGGGAATCTTCTAGAAAATCGATTGAAGATTTGCTGAGTCAGAGCTGATTCATATAAATGTAATATTCTTTCCAGACGTTTATATTATTATTTTCTGATTGTTTGACTAAAATGTTTGATTTTGCTGCAGGTTTTCTTTCAAAAGTTTTTGTGCCTTGTATTTATTTTTGTGTGTGGAACAATTCAGCACGTGATTCAGCACATGATTCAGCACACGATTCAGCACACGATTCAGCAAACGATTCAGCACACGATTCAGCACATGATTCAGCACATGATTCAGCACACAATTCAGCAAATGATTCAACAAGTGATTCAGCAAACGATTCAGCACATGATTCAGCAAACGAGTCAACAAGCGATTCAGCAAACAATTCAACAAGCGATTCAACACATGATTCAGCAAATGATTCATCAAGCAATTCAGCACATGATTCAGAAACGATTAAGCACACCATTCAGCAAACAATTCAACAAGCGATTCAGCACATGATTCAGCAAATGATTCATCAAGCAATTCAGCACATGATTCAGAAACGATTAAGCACACCATTCAGCAAACGATTAAACAAGCGATTCAGCACACGAGTCAGCATGTGATTCAGCACACGAGTCAGCACGCGATTCAGCAAACGATTCAGCACACGATTCAGCACACGATTAGCACATGATTCAGCAAATGATTCAGAAAACTATTCAGCACACACTTTAGCAAATGATTCAGCACATAATTCAGCAATAGATTCAGCAAAGAATCTAACACACAATACAGCACACTATTCAACAAACAATTCAGCAAATATTCAACACATGATTCAGCAAATGATTTTTTCTTTATCTCTTTTTCCCAGAGACTAAAAAACTGAGTTTCCTCCTCCTGTTGTTGTGTCCATGTTGATGATTGAGTGTCTTGGTCATGTCTCACTCCACAGTGGAGGTTAATATGAAGCTCATATGAAAGTAGACACTCAGGACTTTAAGAATTTGTCGTGTTTCAGAAGGATTTCTGTTTTTCTCTAGACTACTAGGGCTGATAGATTTATAGAAAAGTTCCATTCCACAGAAATGTTTGTATCTTCAGAGTAAATGTTGATCTCAAACCCATTTCTGCTCTCTGAGATGTTCTCCAAGTGCTTCATCTAAAAAGCAGCTCAGATTTCATCTTCAACCAGTAAAATTCTGTGTAAGGTTCTCCAACAGAGGGAAAAACACACGTCTAACACACACTGAAAGACGACAGACTCGTTTTAGATCAGACTCACAGACACAACATCACTCATTTCTGTACACTGAGTGAAAACATCCATTTCTGTGAGAGCTGCCCTCATGTACTCGAGTGCTTGAATCAGACTGAATGATGATGTCACATGATTGCGATGATGTCACATGATCGTGATGATGTCACATGATCGTGATGATGTCACATGATCGCGATGATGTCACATGATTGCGATGATGTCACATGATTGCGATGATGTCACATGATTGCGATGATGTCACATGATCGCGATGATGTCACATGATCGTGATGATGTCACATGATTGTGATGATGTCACATGATTGTGATGATGTCACATGATTGCGATGATGTCACATGATCGTGATGATGTCACATGATTGTGATGATGTCACATGAACGCGATGATGTCAGATGATTGTGATGTCACATGATCGTGATGATGTCACATGATTGCGATGATGTCACATGATTGTGATGATGTCACATGATCACGATGATGTCACATGACACGTCTCTGCTTGGATCCACAGAAAATCTGCGTCCGTTTAGAGTTTGTTTAGATTTTGTGTTCATTTCTGCGACTGAAAGTTGACATAAAACCCAGAGGGAATTTGAGGAGAAGTCTTGCTTGTTGCACGTTCGAACCCTAACACAGTAAAATAAATCCCTTTATATATCCCTTTAAGTAGCGAAACACATGACTCTGACTCACTTCTTCCCGGTTGATGATGTGGATCTGATCACAGCTAAAGCGTTAGACAGATGAAAAACTATGGCTTTGTTCTAAAACTTCAAACAAACATTGAATCCTCACATCATTTGTTTTTGTGTGTGTGTGTGTGTGTGTGTGTTTAAAAGCTCAGCAGCCCGCCTGCTGTACAGATGATAAAAAGCAGCTTTAAAGCGTCCTCGCTGAAGCTCTTCCTGCTGCTCAGATTCTGTAATCCCACCTCCGTGTATCTCCATGTATCATGTCTGACTCACAGCTTTTAGCCAATCTTCCTTTCTTTCTTTCCCTTTTTTTTCTTTTCCTTTCTTTCTTCCTGAAAACCCGTGCAGGAAGACGGCGCTAATGGCCCTTGTGTTCGCTCTTCGTGAGGTTTCTCGGTGTCACCAAAGCTGCTTTACACCTCTTTAAACTCCAATTTAAAGCTTTCTTCTTTCGGCTAAGATCTCACTTTTTTCCCAGAGAGAGAGAGAGATAAAGATAGAGAGAGAGAGAGAGAATGAGCTAGAAATAAATACTCCATGAAAGAAAGATGAAAAGGGAAAAAAACCTGCTCTTTCATCTCCGATGGTTTATTAGCCTAAGCTAAATTGTGCGTCTCGGAGAGTCTCATTGATATACAGCTTTTCCAGCCAGCGCCAGGCTGTGTGTTAATGCAAAGATGATGATGATGCTGCTGATGATGATGATGCTGATGATGAGGAGGAGGAAATGGCTGTTATTTTGGCCTCAGTGCTCATTTGCTGACGTGCATTATCAGGTTATTTTCTGTAATCATGATCACACGCTAACCTTCATCACTCGATCGCATGATCATGATCACATGAGACTTTGATCTCACGCATCAGATACGACACACTGACGTCCGGAACAGAAAAGTGATGTTTATTGTGAGTTAAAAGTCCTCTCTGTTTATCTGTTGATGCAGACCACAGCGTCAGCGCTACACTGACCAGGACGAGTCACATTTCATCAGCTCTGGTACCTAACCTGTTACCTCAGAACTTAAAAATCAGCCACATGACACTTTTATTCAGGTTTTAAAACAAGATCACAAAAATACACAAATGTTTCGCTCGACACTTAGCTCTGTGCTCCAGCTAGCTACTTACTGTTACTCGCTAGCTGGCTAATGTTAGCTAACTAGCCTGAGCACAGTCTGTTTACCAGCTGAATTTGCATAGCTTTTGTTGAACTTTTAAAACATTTAATCTTTAATTCTTTGGACTTTAGTA
This sequence comes from Hemibagrus wyckioides, assembly GCF_019097595.1. Lineage (NCBI taxonomy): Eukaryota > Metazoa > Chordata > Actinopteri > Siluriformes > Bagridae > Hemibagrus > Hemibagrus wyckioides. The sequence continues at coordinate 3,220,542 of NC_080734.1, read as the reverse complement.
AACTTTAACATTTTAACAGATCATTTCATCCAGATCCGTTCCTCATCTCTCACTTAGAATTTTTTTACTCTTGGGACCTTCTTGGAATTTTTGTTTTTTTCTTTGCAATTCTTATTTATTTATTTATTTATTTATTTATTTATTTATTTATTTATTTATTTTTAATATTTAATCTTCTTAGTTTCCTCTTCCTGAAAATTTGTGTTTGATCAGATGCACATGTGAACATTTGTGTAAAGCTTTTCTTTCTTTCTTTCTTTCTTTCTTTCTTTCTTTCTTTCTTTCTTTCTTTCTTTCTTTCTTTCTTTTTAAATAAAATGTCTTATTGTTTTTGGATTTATTTATTTTTTCTAATTCAATTCAATCAGTTATTGGTAGATTTGTTATTTGTTCTCATTTTGCCTTTCATTATTATCATTATTATTTTTGTTATTTGATTTATTATGTATTTTATTTCTTACTATTTAATTACTATTTTCTTATTTAAATGTAAATTACAATTCTATTTACATTATTCTTTTTATCATTTTTTTTATTTATGTATTTATTATTATTATTATTATTATTATTATTATTATTATATGTCCTTAGTACCAAAATATAAAATAGCTTTATTACACACTCACACACATATACTGTATATACTGCTAGAACTGTGCCCCAACTTTTTTACTTTAAAATTTTATTATTATTATTATTACTATTTTATGGCCTTAATATTAAAAATAAAACTGATTTATTTCATACATATTTATATATTTAAATACTGTATATACTGCTAGAACTGTGCTCTAATTTTTTATTTATTTATTATTTTTTTTACTATTTTTCTTACTATTTACTATTATAATAAAAGAAGGCATTAAAAAGCCTGTAAGTGAGGCACATACAGTATTACACAGCTCATGACTAAACACCTTCTCTCGCCACTTCATCAAGTTCAGCATCAGCACAGGATTAAGTTCACGCGAGCGTGTGATCATTTCATTCATTTCAGACTTTTACACCTTGTTCCTGAGAAACGGAGTGAAGAAAAAACCTTTTAAGCTTCCAGCAGATTCGCATAAAGCTGAAGAGAAACCAGCAACGCTCGTGTCATGTGTCTGTAATCGTCTCATCGTCGACTCGGGAAAACGCTGAAGCAAATTTTATAAAAAACCCGCGATTTTACTGGCTGATCTGATTTCACGCTTTCTCACAGAATTTTTGCGAAAACTTATATTTTATCTACTTTACATCAGCGAACAAAATGTTCAACAGACTCGGTCTCCAGCTTATGTTATCCAAATCCACTTTATTAGGAACACCTGTACATCTGATCAGCCAATCACAAGCGAGCAGGACAAAACATCAGAATGAAGAAAGAAAAAAAAAGTCTGATTCCAAGAAACTTCTCATCTCCTGCTGGGATTTTCACACATCAACAGTCTCTAGAGATCACACAGGATGGTGCGAAAAACAAAAAACATCCCGAACCCGTAGGCTGAAAAAACCTTGATGATGACGATGAGATCAGACGAGAATGATCAGAGGGGTCTGAGCTGACAGGAAGTCACTCAAATCATCACTGTGTACAACTGTGTTGAGCAGAAAAGCAGCAGAACACACAATACATGCTAATATTAACAGATTTAGCACTACTTCAGCTGTATGTTGCGACGTAATAACAAAATATTCATCTCTGCAGCGACGGGATGATGTGCAGCTTCCAATTTTGTGCTTTATTATTCACTCCAGATTCGATTCTCTTCATAAAATACGCTGTCATTTCTGATTCTGATTCAATTCTAACACGCAGTAGAACTGATATTAGTTTATCTGATGACCTGAAGCTCAGGAAATCAACAGTGTAAAAATGGAGCTGAGTCAGGAAGAAAATACACACACACACACACACACACATCAGTAGCTTATAGAGTCATGATCTAAAATCATTAGAGCTACATGCAGATTGATGTTCATACTCCTGAAATAAAAATAAATAAGTAAATAAATAAATAAATAAATAAATACAATCTCCAGCACCAAGCGATCAATTAGTTTTGAAACATTTACAGCCTGTAGTGATCCATCAGCGCTAAGCTAAACCCTTCTTAATCTCATTAGCGGTTTATTGCAAGCGCAGCACTCAGGTGATTGAGAGCTGTTTACACGCACACACACACACACACACGCGCACACACACACACACACACACACACACACATGCACACACACACACTAAACAAACTATGGATTTAGAGGAAAAAAGTAACCTGATGGAAATATTAGAAACAACAAACACCGCTAGAATAAATGAATCTCTCGCTAATTAAAATTTACAGCCACGTCATTGCTCAGAATATTGATCCGCCGAATCCATCTGCATGAAGCTAACGAGGTTTCGGGTCAAACCATGTAGCGGATTTACTTTCCGTAAATGAAGTGAGCTGAGGGCAGGGTTCTGAGTGTTGTGGGTGTTTTTTTTCCTCCACCAAGGTCTTTTATTTTGAAACACAAGCTACGGATCACAGGCTTACTGTAACTGGATGGTAATGGTTTCTACGGTAACAGCAGGGTCACGCAGAGACGTGTACGGAGGATGTGTATGCGTAAACAGTGCGAGAAGGTGCTTGTTCAACGTTTTTTAGAAAGGAGTCTCCAGTGTTAGTGATCCAGTGCTTAGGAACAGGAAAAGACTTTTAATTTTTAATTCATTCATTTTTAAATGACATTTTAACGCTTTGAGTTTCCTGGAAAATATTTATTTTTTTTATTTTTTAAGAAGGATCGACAGAAACTAACCACAGCATTGAAGAGACACAATAAAAGAGACACGATAATAGTTTTAATAAATAAACACTTTTTATTTTTTTTTTAAGAGATGTCTGTGATTTGATTGTCCCTTTGTCACGTCTGAAGCTGGAGTTTTAGACCTTGAGAGAAGCTCCAGCTCTACGAGTTGCTAACAGATTCCATTATGAGGAAATCCACGAGAGTAAATCCGCCTCCCTTGCGTCTGGTCCGGGTTTTTTCCAGCGCATCGATATTCCTCCTCCGTCGGTCAGGCTGGAGCGCTCGTTCCCGTCTGGCATCTCGATTATCCCCTCGGTGATTGAGTCTCCCAACACGCCTCTTAAGCACAGGTCTGGAGGTCTACAGTGTAAATCAGACAGGCTTATTAAACCTCGGCTGTTTTTATGTCGCTTTGGCGTGCGCTTGGCATTAATCAACCCTCTGAGGAATCGCTCACACGTGGCTGGCTTCAGAAGGCCTGGTGTGGCATAACTTAACTTAACATAACCTCCTTCCTTTTCCTCTGGGACTCACTGAGCTCTCAGCAACCCTGAATCGAAGACATTAAAAATGGATGGCAGCGTTTTATTCATTTATTTATTTAGTTTTCTACAGCCACCGATCCCCAGCGTGCCGCCCAGCTGGTCACACCGCTGCCCATGCGGCCACTCGCTTTTTTGTTGGAATATAATCGGCTCTCTTCCCTCGATCCCCCCATCAGTCTCTGCTTAGTCCACCTCATTCTCCTTCCCAGCAAAACATTCATTTCCATTTGTCCAGGCGGGCCGTGTGTTTACTTCAGGAGCAGGGAGACCGGAATAAATTCACCTCTTACCTCGATTTTGTCCGACTCTGAAGGAAAAAAACATCCAGGATGCAGCTCTGACTTAAGTGGTTTGATGAAGCAGCTAATTACCAGCGTCGTCCAGATTCAATTTTCTCAGCTCGAGAGGAAACTCGGGCCAAACCCTTCTACAGGACACACACATATAATCAGTGTGAAAGAGCAGGAATCGATCACCTCCAAATGAAATAAAGGAAAGGAACGGAGAGATGGATGGGAAAACCAGGGCAGGAGGAGAAGGAGGAAACGCAAGGAGGACGGATTTGGGAGGGCAATTCGGCAACATAAATTACTCACTCGCTGTCCCGTGGCTCCGGTCGACCCGATCCGACGGAAGCCTTCATTAATCTGCTTGGAGGTGTCATGTGTGCTCCGGGAAGTGACAGGTCACTCCAACCCAAAAAAAAAAGAAAAAGAAAAAGAAAAGAAAAAGAAGGCAGGAGATGTGTGCACAGAGCGTCGCTTATTAGGCCATGATTGTGAGCTTTGGGGTTTGAGTAGAGACATGGAAATGAAAGTTTTCTATTTTTTAATCTATTGTTTAAAATAACTTTATGAAGCATGGCTGCAATAATGATATGTCGGTTGTCATGGTGATGCCGAGGAATAATACTTGTGTTCTTCCTGGCAAACTCTAACGTGAACTCCTACAACATGGCCACCAAAGAGTTTGATTGGATGTAAGGGTTGTGATGTGAACATGAGTGTGATATTTTTAATGAAATTATGTTAGAAAGTTGGTCTTTCTCTCAGAGGGACTTGAGCATGAGGCTTAAGGAGGCTGTAAATAAGGCCAGGGGGGCCATTACTTTTACTCAGCCTTCTACTTCTGACTTCTACTGTGGTTTGGTTTGAGTATTTTTAGAAACTCCTGATCTTCTGGGATTCTTACACACACACACACACACACACACAGTCTCTAAAGTTTACAGGGAATAGTGCAGAACAGGAAAAAACGCTAGAGGTGGTATATAGGAATAGGTGTTTTAGAGGTGGTGAGTTATTTAGTGGTGGTGGTGTCTAAGAGGTGGTGTTTTATTTAGAGGTGGTGTTTTACACATGTGGTGTGTTATTTAGTGGTGGTGGTGGTGATTTGGAGGTGGTGGTGGTGTTTTAGTGGTGGTGATTTGGAGGTGGTGGTGGTGGTGATTTGGAGGTGATGGTGGTGGTGTTGGTGGTAGTGATGGTGATTTGGAGGTGGTGTTTTAGTGGTAGTGGTGGTGGTGATTTGGAGGTGGTGGTGGTGTTTTAGTGATGGTGATTTGGAGGTGGTGGTGGTGTTTTAGTGATGGTGATTTGGAGGTGGTGGTGGTGGTAGTGGTGGTGATTTGGAGGTGGTGGTGGTGTTTTAGTGGTGGTGGTGGTGGTGATTTGGAGGTGGTGGTGATGTTTTAGTGGTGGTGGTAGTGGTGGTGATTTGGAGGTGGTGGTGGTGGTAGTAGTGGTGATTTGGAGGTGGTGGTGGTGTTTTAGTGATGGTGATTTGGAGGTGGTGGTGATTTGGAGGTGGTGGTAGTGGTGGTGATTTGGAGGTGGTGGTGGTGTTTTAGTGGTGGTGGTAGTGATGGTGATTTGGAGGTGGTGGTGGTGTTTTAATGGTGGTGGTGATTTGGAGGTGGTGGTAGTGTTTTAGTGGTGGTGGTGATTTGGAGGTGGTGGTGGTGTTTTAGTGGTGGTGGTGATTTGGAGGTGGTGGTAGTGCTGGTGATTTGGAGGTGGTGGTGATTTGGAGGTGGTGGTGGTGGTGGTAGTGGTGGTGATTTGGAGGTGGTGGTGTTTTAATGGTGGTGGTGGTGATTTGGAGGTGGTGGTGGTGGTAGTGGTGGTGATTTGGAGGTGGTGGTGTTTTAGTGGTGGTGATTTGGAGGTGGTGGTGGTGTTTTAGTGGTGGTGGTGATTTGGAGGTGGTGGTGGTGGTAGTGGTGGTGATTTGGAGGTGGTGGTGTTTTAGTTGTGGTGATTTGGAGGTGGTGGTGGTGTTTTAGTGGTGGTGATTTGGAGGTGGTGGTGTTTTAGTGGTGGTGATTTGGAGGTGGTGGTGGTGGTGATTTGGAGGTGGTGGTAGTGGTGGTGATTTGGAGGTGGTGGTGGTGGTAGTGGTGGTGATTTGGAGGTGGTGGTGTTTTAGTGGTGGTGATTTGGAGGTGGTGGTGGTGTTTTAGTGGTGGTGGTGGTGGTGATTTGGAGGTGGTGGTGGTGGTGGTGGTGGTGATTTGGAGGTGGTGGTGGTGGTAGTGGTGGTGATTTGGAGGTGGTGGTGGTAGTGGTGGTGATTTGGAGGTGGTGGTGTTTTAGTGGTGGTGGTGGTGGTGATTTGGAGGTGGTGGTGGTGTTTTAGTGGTGGAGATTTGGAGGTGGTGGTGTTTTAGTGGTGGTGGTGGTGATTTGGAGGTGGTGGTGGTGGTAGTGGTGGTGATTTGGAGGTGGTGGTGGTGGTAGTGGTGGTGATTTGGAGGTGGTGGTGGTGGTGGTGGTGGTGGTTGGAGGTGGTGGTGGTGGTGTGGTGGTGATTTGGAGGTGGTGGTGGTGGTGATTGGAGGGTGGTGTGGTGGTGATTTGGGGTGGTGGTGGTGGGATTGGGGTGGTGGGGTGGTGGTGGTGGTGGTGGTGGTGGGGTGGTGGTGATTGGAGGTGGTGGTGGTGGTAGTGGTGGTGATTTGGAGGTGGTGGTGGTGGTAGTGGTGGTGATTTGGAGGTGGTGGTGGTGGTGGTGGTGGTGGTAGTGGTGGTGATTTGGAGGTGGTAGTGGTGGTGATTGGGGTGGTGGTGGTGGTGTGGTGGTGGTTGGGGTGGTGGTGGTGGTAGTGGTGGTGTTGGAGGTGGTGGTGGTGTGGTAGTGGTGGTGATTTGGAGGTGGTGGTGGTAGTGGTGGTGATTTGGAGGTGGTGGTGGTGGTAGTGGTGGTGATTTGGAGGTGGTGGTGGTGTTGGGGTGGTGGTGGTGGTAGTGGTGGTGATTTGGAGGTGGTGGTGTTAGTGGTGGTGATTTGGAGGTGGTGGTGGTGTTTAGTGGTGGTGGTGGTGGTGATTGGAGGTGGTGGTGGTGGTGGTGGTGGTGGTGATTTGGAGGTGGTGGTGGTGGGTGGTGGTGTTGGAGGTGGTGGTGGTGTGGTGGTGTTTGGAGGTGGTGGTGTTAGTGGTGGTGGGTGGTGATTTGGAGGTGGTGGTGGTGTTTTAGTGGTGGAGGTTGGGGTGGTGGTGTTTGTGGTGGTGGTGGTGTTGGGGTGGGGTGGTGGTAGTGGTGGGGTGGAGGTGGTGGTGGTGGTGGTGGTGGTGATGTGGTGAGGGGTGGTTTGGAGGTGGTGGTGGTGGTGTAGTGATTGGGGTGGTGGTGGTGGTGGTGATTTGGAGGTGGTGGTGGTGTTTAGTGGTGGTGATTTGGAGAGGTGGTGGTGGTGGTAGTGGTGGTGATTTGGAGGTGGTGGTGTTTTAGTGGTGGTGGTGGTGGTGATTTGGAGGTGGTGGTGGTGTTTTAGTGGTGGAGATTTGGAGGTGGTAGTGGTGGTGATTTGGAGGTGGTGGTGGTGATTTGGAGGTGGTGGTGGTGGTAGTGGTGGTGATTTGGAGGTGGTGGTGGTGGTAGTGGTGGTGATTTGGAGGTGGTGGTGTTTTAGTTGTGGTGATTTGGAGGTGGTGGTGGTGGTGATTTGGGAGGTGGTGGTAGTGGTGGTGATTTGGAGGTGGTGGTGTTTTAGTGGTGGTGATTTGGAGGTGGTGGTTGGTGGTGATTTGGAGGTGGTGGGTGGTGGTGGTTTGGAGGTGGGTGGGTGGTGGTAGTGGTGGTGATTTGGAGGTGGTGGTGTTTTAGTGGTGGTGATTTGGAGGTGGTGGTGGTGTTTTAGTGGTGGTGGTGGTGGTGATTTGGAGGTGGTGGTGGTGGTAGTGGTGGTGATTTGGAGGTGGTGGTGGTGGTGGTGGTGGTGATTTGGAGGTGGTGGTGGTGGTAGTGGTGGTGATTTGGAGGTGGTGGTGGTGTTTTAGTGGTGGAGATTTGGAGGTGGTGGTGTTTTAGTGGTGGTGGTGGTGATTTGGAGGTGGTGGTGGTGGTAGTGGTGGTGATTTGGAGGTGGTAGTGGTGGTGATTTGGAGGTGGTGGTAGTGGTGGTGATTTGGAGGTGGTGGTGGTGGTAGTGGTGGTGATTTGGAGGTGGTGGTGGTGATTTGGAGGTGGTGGTGGTGGTGATTTTAGTGGTGGTGGTGGTGGTGATTTGGAGGTGGTGGTGGTGGTAGTAGTGGTGATTTGGAGGTGGTGGTGGTGGTAGTGGTGGTGATTTGGAGGTGGTGGTGGTGGTAGTGGTGGTGATTTGGAGGTGGTAGTGGTGGTGATTTGGAGGTGGTGGTAGTGGTGGTGATTTGGAGGTGGTGGTGGTGGTGATTTGGAGGTGGTGGTGGTGGTGGTAGTAGTGGTGATTTGGAGGTGGTGGTGGTGGTAGTGGTGGTGATTTGGAGGTGGTGGTGGTGGTAGTGGTGGTGATTTGGAGGTGGTGGTGTTTTAGTGGTGGTGGTGGTGGTGATTTGGAGGTGGTGGTGGTGTTTTAGTGGTGGAGATTTGGAGGTGGTGGTGTTTTAGTGGTGGTGGTGGTGATTTGGAGGTGGTGGTGGTGGTAGTGGTGGTGATTTGGAGGTGGTAGTGGTGGTGATTTGGAGGTGGTGGTGGTGGTAGTGGTGGTGATTTGGAGGTGGTGGTGGTGGTAGTGGTGGTGATTTGGAGGTGGTGGTGGTGGTAGTGGTGGTGATTTGGAGGTGGTGGTGGTGGTAGTGGTGGTGATTTGGAGGTGGTGGTGGTGTTTTAGTGGTGGAGGAGGTGGTGCTGTTTTAGTGGTAGTGGTGGTAGTGGGAGCATGTGCATCCCATTATGGCCACAATTGATTTGTCTTCTAATGGCATGATAATGCACAATGCCCCAGAGCACAGTTCGTCTCAAACTGGTTCCATCAACAAGAAAATGAGTTGATTTGACTTTCCTGGCCTCCAGTCAGCAGATCTGGATCTGATATCTCTCTGTGGGACGTGACAGAACGAGAGATTCAAATCTGCAGCAATTATTTCATCATGGACCAAAATCTCTAAGGGATGAATGTAACAGCCTGGGCAGTGAGCTGAGACTCTGCTGATCCTTAAAGATACAGATACTGAGACTTTACATTTCACTCTGCTGTGGAGGAGAAGAGGAGACACCCCAGAACACACAGTTTATAGAAAATAATCAACTTCTGCCTGGCATCAGAGATACATCACCCTCCATCCTTCCTTCCTTCCTTCCTTCCTTCCTTCCTTCCTTCCTTTAATCGTCCCTTCTATTCATCTGCACATCTTTCCATCCATCCATCCATCCATCCATCCTTCCTTCCTTCCTTCCTCCCTCCCTCCCTCCCTCCATCCCCTGTCTCTTTATACCAATCCTCTTGTCATGTCACAGTAACGTGACCTTCAGAATTCTGATGATTCTCTCAGGAGATGATTCTCTGGTGGATTTGTGACACTTCACACTCGTCCTTTCTCCATTATTGCAGCTGGAGCTGGATTATTATCAGTGATGTATACAGGAACACCATGCTGTCATATTTCAAGGCCACAAACACAAACAACAGCAGCAGCAGCTTCAGTGGGTATTGATTCACAGGAGCATGAGGAGATAAGGATAAAAATAATTCATGCAGGAGAAGGAGCAGCTTTTACAGCAGTGATGAAAACCTTGTTGTTCTCACAGCAATAAGCTGTACTCATCCCCGTCCCCGGGACCTGATCTGCATAAATAAACAAATAAATAAATAAATAAATTCATCCATCCAGCCTTCCTTCCTTCCTTCCTTCCTTCCTTCCTTACTTTCATTCTTCTGTCTATTCATCTACACATCTTCCTATCCATCCATTCTTCCTTCCTTCCTTCCTTCCTTCCTTCCTTCCTTCCTTCCTTCCATCTATTCATCCTTCCTTCTATTCATCCACACAACTTGTTATTCATCCATCCTTTCTCCCATCCATCCATTCATCCATCCATCCATCCATCCATCCTTTCTTCCTTCCTTCCCT
>NC_080734.1:3085891-3205891 GCF_019097595.1 Hemibagrus wyckioides | reverse complement strand
TGTGTGCAGTGGGGTGTGTGTGTGCAGTGGGGTGTGTGTGTGTGCAGTGGGGTGTGTGTGCAGTGGGGTGTGTGTGTGCAGTGGGGTGTGTGTGTGCAGTGGGGTGTGTGTGCAGTGGGGTGGGGGTGTGTGTGCAGTGGGGTGGGGGTGTGTGTGCAGTGGGGTGGGGGTGTGCAGTGGGGTGTGTGTGTGCAGTGGGGTGGGGGTGTGTGTGCAGTGGGGTGGGGGTGTGTGTGTGCAGTGGGGTGTGTGTGTGCAGTGGGGTGTGTGTGTGCAGTGGGGTGGGGGTGTGTGTGTGCAGTGGGGTGCGTGTGTGTGTGCAGTGGGGTGTGTGTGTGTGTGCAGTGGGGTGTGTGTGTGCAGTGGGGTGGGGGTGTGTGTGCATTGGGGTGGGGGTGTGTGTGCAGTGGGGTGGGGGTGTGTGTGTGCAGTGGGGTGTGTGTGTGTGCAGTGGGGTGTGTGTGTGTGCAGTGGGGTGTGTGTGTGTGTGCAGTGGGGTGTGTGTGTGTGTGCAGTGGGGTGTGTGTGCAGTGGGGTGTGTGTGTGCAGTGGGGTGTGTGTGCAGTGGGGTGTGTGTGTGCAGTGGGGTGTGTGTGCAGTGGGGTGTGTGTGTGTGTGTGTGTGTGCAGTGGGGTGTGTGTGTGCAGTGGGGTGTGTGTGCAGTGGGGTGTGTGTGTGCAGTGGGGTGTGTGTGCAGTGGGGTGTGTGTGTGCAGTGGGGTGTGTGTGTGCAGTGGGGGGTGTGTGCAGTGGGGTGTGTGTGTGCAGTGGGGTGTGTGTGCAGTGGGGTGTGTGTGTGCAGTGGGGTGTGTGTGTGCAGTGGGGTGTGTGTGTGTGCAGTGGGGTGTGTGTGTGTGCAGTGGGGTGTGTGTGTGTGCAGTGGGGTGTGTGTGTGCAGTGGGGTGTGTGTGCAGGGGGATGTGTGTGCAGTGGGGTGTGTGTGTGCAGGGGGGGGGGGTGTGCAGTGGGGTGTGTGTGTGCAGTGGGGTGTGTGTGCAGTGGGGTGTGTGTGTGCAGTGGGGTGTGTGTGTGCAGTGGGGTGTGTGTGCAGTGGGGTGTGTGTGCAGTGGGGTGTGTGTGTGCAGTGGGGTGTGTGTGCAGTGGGGTGTGTGTGTGTGCAGTGGGGTGTGTGTGTGCAGTGGGGTGTGTGTGTGCAGTGGGGTGTGTGTGCAGTGGGGTGGGGGTGTGTGTGTGCAGTGGGGTGTGTGTGTGCAGTGGGGTGTGTGTGTGCAGTGGGGTGTGTGTGTGTGCAGTGGGGTGTGTGTGTGCAGTGGGGTGGGGGTGTGTGTGTGCAGTGGGGTGTGTGTGTGTGCAGTGGGGTGTGTGTGTGTGTGCAGTGGGGTGGGTGGGTGCAGGGGGGGGGGGTTGTGTGTGCAGTGGGGTGGGGGTGTGTGTGCAGGGGGGAGGGGGGTGTGTGTGTGCAGTGGGGTGTGTGTGTGTGTGCAGTGGGGTGGGGGTGTGTGTGCAGTGGGGTGGGGGTGTGTGTGTGCAGTGGGGTGTGTGTGTGTGTGCAGTGGGGTGTGTGTGTGCAGTGGGGTGGGGGTGTGTGTGCAGTGGGGTGTGTGTGTGTGTGCAGTGGGGTGTGTGTGTGCAGTGGGGTGTGTGTGTGCAGTGGGGTGGGGGTGTGTGTGCAGTGGGGTGTGTGTGTGCAGTGGGGTGTGTGTGTGTGTGCAGTGGGGTGGGGTGTGTGTGTGCAGTGGGGTGTGTGTGTGTGCAGTGGGGTGGGGGTGTGTGTGTGCAGTGGGGTGGGGGTGTGTGTGTGCAGTGGGGTGTGTGTGTGTGTGCAGTGGGGTGTGTGTGTGCAGTGGGGTGTGTGTGTGTGTGCAGTGGGGTGGGGGTGTGTGTGCAGTGGGGTGGGGGTGTGTGTGTGCAGTGGGGTGTGTGTGTGTGTGCAGTGGGGTGTGTGTGTGTGTGCAGTGGGGTGTGTGTGTGCAGTGGGGTGTGTGTGTGTGTAGTGGGGTGTGTGTGTGTGTGCAGTGGGGTGTGTGTGTGCAGTGGGGTGTGTGTGTGTGTGCAGTGGGGTGGGGGTGTGTGTGTGCAGTGGGGTGTGGGAGTGCAGTGGGGTGGGGGTGTGTGTGCAGTGGGGTGGGGGTGTGTGTGTGCAGTGGGGTGTGTGTGTGTGTGCAGTGGGGTGTGTGTGTGCAGTGGGGTGGAGCAGGTGGAGCTTTGGGCTAAATGAAGCTGTCAGGAGTTCATTTTATTCTGCTGGAGTAATTATGATAATGATGCTGGTGTTTAGAGGAGACCACTGCAGCGGTCAGGAACTGAAGCTAGTTTTACTGTCCACTCTGACAACTGAATAAACCCTCTGACCTTTACAGATAACACAGAGCACAGATCTCTCTCTCTCTAACACCCTACTCCTCCCTCATTCCATCCATCCCTCTCTCTCTCAGACACCGTGGTCCATCTATCCCTCCCTTTCTCTCTCTTTCTCCTTCATGTTTCAGACACTCTGGCCTTCCCTTCCTCTCTATTCCCCTCCCTCCATCCCTCCCACTCTCTCTCTCTCTCTCTCTCTCTCTCTCTCTCTCTCGCTTTCTCTTAGTCACCTTGTTCCCCCCTCCCTCTCTCCATACCTCAGTTACCCTGCTCCCTCATCCCTCTTTCTTTCCCTCCGTTCCTCCCTCTATCAGTCACCCTGCTTCTCCCTCCCTCCCTCGGTCCTTCAGCCCCATTTCTTTCTCAGCCACCCTTTTTCACTCCTCCCTTCCATCTTTCGCATCCTTCTTTCTCCTCCCTCCATCAACATTCCTGCTTTTCCTTCCTCCTTCTCATCCTAGATCATCATTTATTTTCTCTTCTTTCTTTCTTTCTTTCTTTCTTTCTTTCTTTCTTTCTTTCTTTCTTTCTTTCTTTCTTTCTTTCTTTCGTAACTTTTCCTCTGCTTAAGACTTCGTCTCTTGATTCTTTTCTTATAAAATATTCCTCCACTGTACGTCTTTCACGTCTTCCGTTCTAATTTTCCTGCTCTTCGTGAGCCGCATCTTTTCCATCAGGAAGTGTCTATAATCTTGTTCATTTTAGCAGAAATGACAGAGATCACAGAGATAATAATTACAGCATCATGTGTTCTCGTGTCAGACTAATCCCCTGTGATTAGAGCTTAAATCTGAGGGGTGAAACAGAAAACGCAGGACGTCACCTTCAACGCTGCACTGATCCCCGAGTTTATTATAGAGCTCACATGCTGCTGTTTATCTAGAGTACAACATAGAGAGAGAGAGAAAGAGAGAGACAGAGAGAGAGAGAGAGAGACAGACATAGACAGGAAAACAGAAGATAGAAGAAAGAGAGAGAGAAAGAGGGTGAGAGATATATAAATATATAAATAAATAAATAAATAAATAAATAAACAGAAAGATGAATAATAAATATATAAATAATATTGAAACCCATTTCAATAAATTAGGTAGATTTGATTTTTTTTAAACAGCAGCGTTGTTACATAAAAAAATTCTTTGCAGTTTGAAATGTTTCAGTGTAAAAGGATAAAGAATAGTTCACCCTCCTCAATAAAACAGATAATACTCTCATAGCACCATTTCAGTATAAAAGTGTTCAGATCATTCATTGATTTAAAAAAGTTCACCTCAACTCTAACTCCCGCTTTCACTAAAGCTCTGAATACAGATGTGGGACTGATCACTCGTCTCTTCTCCACTTGGTTTTTACCAGTTATGTAGATAGACATTTTTGCTTCTCCTACAATAAAATTCATCAGTTCCCATTTCTGTTTTTTTTGCTTGTTGGTGTCCAGCACCATAAATAAAACATACCTGAGTCCACTTTTCACCAAACAGATTAAAATTTTTTATCCAGCAGCTCAAACAGAGGGTTAAGTCTTTTACATTCTGAGTAACAATGAAAAACAGTTTCTGTTTCGTTATGGAAGGGACACGTCTTTAAAACATCCGCATTCAGTTTAGAAATTAAAGCATTGACCCCCACTGCACCATGTAAAATTCTCCACTGTAGGTCACCAGCTCCTTTCCTAATGCCGAGTTCACACTGCACGGCTTTTCAGTCGCGGGCTAAAGACCTGGAGAATTGTCCTTAATGTCCATACGTCCTCCTCTTAGTAAAGGCTGTTCCAGGAACCAGTGCAGAGAGACGGCAGGGCCTTGAGATCCACATGTTCAAACAGAGTCCATGCTTTAAAAACACTTTTATAAAATATTAGACATGTTAGAAACATTTGAAACAGTTGGGTCCATTAAAAATAAGGTGCGATCACAATCGTTAACTTTCCTTAAAATAAAACTTTTGACATCTCCCCAAACCAGGGATTCAGAGCTAGACAGGTATTTTTGTATGGTCTGAAAACAGAATGTTGTGGTTCTACTTTTAACATCTATCAGTCCTTGACCTGCTTCTTCTTTGGGGAGAAATAAAACACTCTGTGGAACCCAGTGCAGTTTATCCCACACAAAATGAACTAGTAAAGATTGTACCTTGTCAATCAACCCAGTAGGGGGCTCCAGGCAATCTAGGCGATGCCACAGCATTGAGGCTACTAAGTTATTAACCACTAGTACCCTCCCCCTGAGGGACATATTTGGTTTAAGCCATTCCCATTTTTTTTTGTTTGCCTTGATCTCAGTTTGATTTTGTACTAAAATAATGACATCATCGGCATAAGCAGATAAAACATGTGGACATTAAAACAGGTACAGGTAAACCATTTAAGCTCGTAGTCTGTGTAAAAAAGGTTCAATCGATAGAGTGTATAACATACCTGATAACGAAAACCCTTATCTTATTCCCATCTGTACTTTAAAAGGAGCGCTTAACCCTCCGTTGATCTTGAGTACACTTTCTACCTCCTGGTACATCACCTTCATCATTGCTATAAGACTAGGGTTGAGACCAAACACCTCCAGAGTTTTCCAGAGGCATTGATGCTCAACCCTGTCAAAAGCTTTTTCTTGGTCCAGTGAAATCGGACCAAGATCGACTGCCAATGTCCTGGAGACGTCCAAAATGTTCCGAATCAAAGAAACGTTGTCAATGATGGACCTACTGGGCACACAGTATGTTTGGTGTGAATGGATTACAGACTCCATGATGTCTCTGAGACGGTTAACCAGAGCTTTAGACATGATTTTGTAGTCCGTACACAGCAGTGACACTGGACGCCAGTTCCTGATGTCCTGGAGATCTCCTTTCTTGGGGAGAATTGTAATGACTGCCCTCTAGCTGCTCAGGGGTAGACACATTTCTCTGCAGCTTTCCTCAAGGACCTCCAGCAGATCTTCCCCAAGCTCTATCCAGAAGAACTTGTAGAATTTCACTGGCAGGCCATCGATTCCAGGTGCTTTTCCTCCTGGCATGGTGTCCAACGCAGCTTGCAGTTCCTACAGAACCAGCGGGCCTTCTAGTGCTGCGTTGTCCTCTGAGGACGCCTTTGGAAGTGCCCAGTAGAGAGAGAGAGAGAGAGAGAGAGAGAGAAGATGAGAGAAAGAGATAGAGACAGATAAACAGAAGATAGAAGAACGAGAGAGAGAAAGAGGGTGAGAGAGAGAGAGAGAGAGAGAGAGAGAGAAAGAGAGAGAGACAGGAAAACAGAAGATTGAGAGAGAGAAAGAAAAGAGAGAGAATGAGAGAGTAAGTAAGAGAAAAAGAGAATGAGAGAGAGAGAGAGAGAGAGAGAGAAGGGGGGAAATGATGAAAGAAAGACAAGATAGAGAGAGAGAGAGAGGAGGGGGGAAAATGATGAGAGAAAGAGAAGAGATAGAGAGAGAGAGAGAGAGAGAGAGAGGAGGGGGAGGGGGGGCAAAAGGAGTGAAAGAATTCTTCTAGGGAATGAAAAGTACTAGAATGTGTTTGCACACCTCAGGCTTCAGCAGAAGCACAACAGCGGCGTCCGAGCAGCACATTATCGACTGTCACAGAGAGAAGGAGTAAAAAATCAATAGTGTTTTCCTGGGATTAGGAGGTCGGTGTCTCTCTCTCTCTCACACACACACACACACTCCAGTCACACGGGATCAGCGGCTCACAGTGTGTGAAAGCGAGGCTAAAACAGACATCAGAGTGTGAAAGGCCGAGGCGAATAAACACACAGGGGCGAAATAAACTGCGACGGTTTTCCTGCGAGATGTTTGCAGAAGGAAGACGCAGGATGCGACATGCCAGTTAATAACACGCAGTGGCGCTCAGGCGCAGCTCCCAGCTTCATTCAGCTGATTTAGGCTGATGCGCTCGTCCTGACTCGGCCCATCTGCCGCTACATGAATCTGAATTTATTTAGAAAAAAGGATGCGAATGCGACGACACTTCGGGATCAAACGCGAGTTTGTGCGAGTAAGGAACAAAACATAGGACAGTTACATTTCATGTTGAGCAACATATAAACTCTCACTCTTCAGTTTACAGTCATTAATACACCAAAACACCACCACACAGCTTCCACAGATCAGCTCAGCAAACCTCTGAAGTATTTTCTCATTTGTCTTCACTGTTTCTCGTTTTTTCCGCTCTGTGATATCCATCATGTGAGACCTTGAATTTCCACGAACTGACTCCATCATGTTGGCTCCACCCATCCAGCTCCATTCACACCACCCTGAAAGCCTCGTCCTTGAGGGATGCGTGGAGCAGCGACTAAATGATTAATGAATTAAGTGGATTAAACAATTACACCCTGGATAAAACCTTAAAAGAAATTAAACAAGAGCGAGGAGAAGGCTTTGAGACCCGGCCTTCAGCTCAGGTTTTTTCTTCCCACACACACACACACACACACACACAGTTAGAGGAATTGAGTTGTCAGAAAATGTTGGAGATCCAAAGCCATAGAATCCTAAATAGCATGCTTTATGTTGCCATGGGGACCGACCACTCCATCTCATCTATCCACTTGTTGGATTGTTCTGTTATTTGTGACGTTAAGACAAAACGAAGAGCAACCGCTTCACCGTGAACGCCGAGAACAAGACAGCGAGAACGTACAGGAAGAGAAAGAAAGAAAATCTCAAAAATAACAATATTAAAACTAATGCTGGTACAAAGAGACAGACAGACAGATAGACAGACAGACAGATTACAGAATACACAATTATATTAGACTAAGAAGAAGAAAACCTTAAATATAGAACACAGTGAGTTACAGTAAAGGTATCAGTCCAGATCTGAAAGACAGGTGTGGATGTGATCATATTTACATCAGTATTTACATTACAGTACAGTCCACATTATAGTACAGTCCACATTACAGTACAGTCCACATTACAATCCACATTACAGTACAGTCCACATTACAATCCACATTACAGTACAGTCCACATTACAATCCACATTACAGTCCACATTACAATCCACATTACAGTCCACATTACAGTACAGTCCACATTACAATCCACATTACAGTCCACATTACAGTACAGTCCACATTACAATCCACATTACAGTACAGTCCACATTACAATCCACATTACAGTCCACATTACAGTACAGTCCACATTACAGTACAGTCCACATTACAATCCACATTACAGTACAGTCCACATTACAGTACAGTCCACATTACAATCCACATTACAGTACAGTCCACATTACAATCCACATTACAGTCCACATTACAGTACAGTCCACATTACAATCCACATTACAGTCCACATTACAGTACAGTCCACATTACAGTACAGTCCACATTACAGTACAGTCCACATTACAATCCACATTACAGTACAGTCCACATTACAGTACAGTCCACATTACAATCCACATTACAGTCCACATTACAGTACAGTCCACATTACAGTACAGTCCACATTACAATCCACATTACAGTACAGTCCACATTACAGTACAGTCCACATTACAATCCACATTACAGTACAGTCCACATTACAATCCACATTACAGTCCACATTACAATCCACATTACAGTCCACATTACAGTACAGTCCACATTACAAACCACATTACAGTACAGTCCACATTACAATCCACATTACAGTACAGTCCACATTACAATCCACATTACAGTCCACATTACAATCCACATTACAGTCCACATTACAGTACAGTCCACATTACAATCCACATTACAGTACAGTCCACATTACAGTACAGTCCACATTACAATCCACATTACAGTCCACATTACAATCCACATTACAGTCCACATTACAATCCACATTACAGTCCACATTACAGTACAGTCCACATTACAATCCACATTACAGTACAGTCCACATTACAGTACAGTCCACATTACAATCCACATTACAGTCCACATTACAGTCCACATTACAGTACAGTCCACATTACAATCCACATTACAGTACAGTCCACATTACAGTACAGTCCACATTACAATCCACATTACAGTCCACATTACAATCCACATTACAGTCCACATTACAATCCACATTACAGTACAGTCCACATTACAATCCACATTACAGTACAGTCCACATTACAATCCACATTACAGTACAGTCCACATTACAGTACAGTCCACATTACAGTACAGTCCACATTACAATCCACATTACAGTACAGTCCACATTACAGTACAGTCCACATTACAGTACAGTCCACATTACAATCCACATTACAGTACAGTCCACATTACAATCCACATTACAGTACAGTCCACATTACAGTACAGTCCACATTACAATCCACATTACAGTACAGTCCACATTACAGTACAGTCCACATTACAATCCACATTACAGTACAGTCCACATTACAATCCATATTACAGTCCACATTACAGTACAGTCCACATTACAATCCACATTACAATCCACATTACAGTACAGTCCACATTACAGTACAGTCCACATTACAATCCACATTACAATCCACATTACAGTACAGTCCACATTACAGTCCACATTACAGTACAGTCCACATTACAGTACAGTCCACATTACAGTCCACATTACAGTACAGTCCACATTACAGTACAGTCCACATTACAATCCACATTATAGTCCACATTACAGTACAGTCCACATTACAGTACAGTCCACATTACAGTCCACATTACAGTACAGTCCACATTACAATCCATATTACAGTCCACATTACAGTACAGTCCACATCACAGTACAGTCCACATTACAATCCACATTACAGTACAGTCCACATTACAATCCATATTACAGTACAGTCCACATTACAATCCACATTACAGTACAGTCCACATTACAATCCATATTACAGTACAGTCCACATTACAGTACAGTCCACATTACAATCCATATTACAGTACAGTCCACATTACAATCCATATTACAGTCCACATTACAGTACAGTCCACATTACAATCCACATTACAATCCACATTACAGTACAGTCCACATTACAATCCATATTACAGTCCACATTACAGTACAGTCCACATTACAGTACAGTCCACATTACAGTCCACATTACAGTACAGTCCACATTACAATCCACATTACAGTCCACATTACAGTCCACATTACAGTACAGTCCACATTACAGTACAGTCCACATTACAATCCACATTACAGTCCACATTACAGTACAGTCCACATTACAGTCCACATTACAGTACAGTCCACATTACAATCCATATTACAGTCCACATTACAGTACAGTCCACATCACAGTACAGTCCACATTACAATCCACATTACAGTACAGTCCACATTACAGTACAGTCCACATTACAGTCCACATTACAGTACAGTCCACATTACAGTACAGTCCACATTACAGTCCACATTACAGTACAGTCCACATTACAGTACAGTCCACATTACAGTACAGTCCACATTACAATCCACATTACAGTCCACATTACAGTACAGTCCACATTACAGTCCACATTACAGTACAGTCCACATTACAATCCATATTACAGTCCACATTACAGTACAGTCCACATCACAGTACAGTCCACATTACAATCCACATTACAGTACAGTCCACATTACAGTACAGTCCACATTACAGTCCACATTACAGTACAGTCCACATTACAGTACAGTCCACATTACAATCCACATTACAGTCCACATTACAGTACAGTCCACATTACAGTCCACATTACAGTACAGTCCACATTACAATCCATATTACAGTCCACATTACAGTACAGTCCACATCACAGTACAGTCCACATTACAATCCACATTACAGTACAGTCCACATTACAATCCATATTACAGTACAGTCCACATTACAATCCATATTACAGTCCACATTACAGTACAGTCCACATTACAATCCACATTACAATCCACATTACAGTACAGTCCACATTACAATCCATATTACAGTCCACATTACAGTACAGTCCACATTACAGTACAGTCCACATTACAGTCCACATTACAGTACAGTCCACATTACAATCCACATTACAATCCACATTACAGTACAGTCCACATTACAATCCACATTACAGTACAGTCCACATTACAGTACAGTCCACATTACAATCCACATTACAGTACAGTCCACATTACAGTACAGTCCACATTACAATCCACATTACAGTACAGTCCACAGTACAGCCCACATTATAGCCCACATTACAGTACAGTACACATTACAGCCCACATTATAGCCCACATTATAGCCCACATTACAGTACAGTACACATTACAGCCCACATTATAGCCCACATTACAGTACAGTACACATTACAATACAGTCCACATTACAGTACAGTCTACAGTACAGTCCACAGTACAGTACACATTACAGTCCACATTACAGTACAGTCCACAGTACAGTCCACATTACAGTACAGTCCACATTACAGTCCACATTACAGTACAGTCCACATTACAGTACAGTCCACATTACAGTCCACATTACAGTCCACAGTACAGTACACATTACAGTCCACATTACAGTACAGTCCACAGTACAGTCCACATTACAGTACAGTCCACATTACAGTCCACATTACAGTCCACAGTACAGTCCACATTACAGTCCACATTACAGTACAGTCCACATTACAGTCCACATTACAGTCCACAGTACAGTCCACATTACAGTCCACATTACAGTCCACATTACAGTACAGTCCACATTACAGTCCACATTACAGTCCACATTACAGTACAGTCCACATTACAGTCCACATTACAGTACAGTCCACATTACAGTACAGTCCACATTACAATCCACATTACAGTACAGTCCACATTACAGTACAGTCCACATTACAGTACACGTGTTCACTGGCAGTGGAAAATAAATATGAAGATCCTTGAGAGTCTAGAATATAGTGTTGTAGTAATGCAGTGTGATAACACTTATCAGCTGTCACACACACAGGTGAGCTATTGTATAATGTTCTTGTGAGTCTTTTGTAGAATGAGTTCCTCTGACTCTGTAGTGTGATGTAGAGCGGGTGAGACGGAATGTGACCTCCTGTTCCTCACTGAATCTCCAGTTTGTGTCCAGTAATAGATCCAGCCTTGTAAACTAGCTTGTTAATCCTGCTGGCCTCCCTGGTGCACGGACTTGTAGAAGATCTCCATCTTGTTACAGACATTGAAAGATCTGAGCTTCCTCAGGAAATAGAGTCTGCTCATGCTCTTCTCGTATACAACGTCTGTACTTCGCTGTTATCTGCTTTTGAATTTTGTGATGGATTTTGCTGTTTGCAGCTTCGTGAGATTGATGTGAGTTTATTGAGAATATGATGTAGGAAAGGAGTCTCCAGTTTCAGTGCAGGCATGACTGACTTCCTGAGGGGTTTATTCCTCAAACATCACAATGACATAACAGCCGTTTAAAAACGGTAATATTTTTTATTTATGAATGAATCTTGTACTTTTTGTCCATTTTTATATACGTGTAATATTTCAGAACATATAAAAACAGTAACTTCCTGTGCACTATACAGTAGCAGCTATAAGAAGTTATTCCCTCACTAGAGACCCTTTGAATTAAAATTTTTTTAACAATTATCTTTTATTTTTCTCTTCAAGTTTCCAAGAAAATCGCAAAAATGAAGCTGAAGATGTCAGAAAATGTTACAGGTTATGGCTTCACCTCTGACACTGGAGACTCCTTCCATAAAGGATACAAATATAAAAATATAGCTGTTGCTATAGAAATGGTGTGGATTTATTTATTTATTTATTTTTAATTCAAGATACACCTTGAATTTCTGGACCCTCCCTGAAGAGCTGCAGCACAGACTCGCTAATGCACGCTAATGATGAAACGATAATGGAGTTCTGTGCCATGCGATTAGCTCCTCGACGAGCGTAAAGGAATTATTACGAGGAATAAATCAGAAAATTCTGATCTGAAGTCGCCTTGACATGTGTGTTGGTGTTTGTGTGTGTGTGTGTGTGTGTGAGATGCAGAGATGTGAATCTCCTCGTCTTCGCTCACAGGCAGTCGCTCGTGTTTTCTTTTCATTTTTCTATTAACCTTCTGCCCAGGCGTTTCCGAGCTGCGGGTTTGATTCTTAACAGAGTTTCCGGATATCAAAGCTCTGTCTGTGTGTGTGTGTGTGTGTTGCATCATTTAGGATCGTCCTGTGTTCCAGAAAGCTAGTGTTTGATCCAGACTCGCTTTCATTCCTCATCATCTATTCTTCTTTTTCCTTCCTTCCAGACCAGCAAAGCCGTGACAAAGGGTGACTTCCCGATGGCCAGCATCGCGTCCAGACGAGCTCTGTTCCTGGCCGCTCTCTCCATCACCATTGGAACCGGGGTATATGTGGGGGTGGTGGTGGCTCTCATCGCCTACCTCTCCAAACCGGGGCATATATAGCAGGATCCATTAGGGACCGGAATTTCATTTTGCTCCGAGAGAGAGAGAGAGAGAGAGAGAGAGAGAGATGAATTCTGGAATTCCAAACAGAACATTTTTGGGAGTTCTGTATATTAAAAGTGAACGAGAGGAAAGTCGGAGTTCGGAGCGTGGATGTGGTTTTGAAACGCAACCACAACCACAGCCACTGGGTGTGTCTTATTTTTATTTATTTATTTACTTATTTTTTTGCCGCTTAAGGACTTCATCGCAAAAATAAAAGGACAAAAGAAAGCAACACGTGACGACGCCTCTCTGTGAACTTCAACCTGAAAAGATCGACTGAAATCCACTCGTTTTCTTTCTTTCTATCTATCAGCTCGGTTAAATGCATCATCGCTGGTGTCCAGGGGTCGAAGAAATCCCTGCTTGGTACCCTGAACTCTTTCCTGCTGTGTGTGTGTGTGTGTGTGCGCGATACTAACATGGCATCCGAACAAAACTGAGCAAGGTGTGAGAAAATCAAATCCTCATATTATATGTTTACTTACCAAAACAGCTAACAGCATGAATAATTTATTTAAAAATAGAAAAAGAAAAAGGAAAGTCAGAGTGGACGTCATGGCTGGACTCATCATCGGTGTTCCTGTCTGATCTCCTCGTTCCTTCTCGTAAACTTCGTTTCTTGTCGTTCGTTCGGCTCTGGCGCAAAGCTCTGATGCTTCACTTCACCATAATCATCACCTGGGGTTCTGAATCCTAACAACTAGAAAACAAAACAACTTCCAACACATCTGGAAAAAAAGAGTATTGATTCCAGAAATTGTGTCGATGTGAGTTAAATTCCGGCTCGGGATTGTAAGAGTAATGAGAAACGATGGTATGTTCAAACTTTTAAACATTTTATTTATCAGCAATCGTTTCTTTAAAAAATGGGAATTTATTTATATATTTGCTTGCTTTCTGTGTTTATTTGTTTGTTTGCTTGATTTATTTATTTATGTATTTATTTGATTTCAAACATGTTTTCAATTACAGTCCTGTTCCTAAAACATTATGCCTCAGACAGACACATGACTCCAGGATGATTGACAGGTGTGTGGGTGTTCAGTACTCTCCCATATTAACTGATACCATGGAAGCTCCGCCCCCTCCCTACATCTCACAGGGAAACACCTTCGAGTTCACAGCAACCGGATTTCATTAATATTAATGAACTCCATCTCTGTCAGTCTATTTAACATATTATACATGGATACAGATGTCAGTTAATAGGATTTACGTGGGAGGCAAACAGGAAGTGACCGTTTCTGACCGGGTCTGAACAAAAGAGAAAAGAGTGATTTCGAAAAATTCGAAAATTTCTGTAAAAAAAAAAAAGAAAAGAAAGAAAGAAATTGCAAAAATTCAAAATTCATTACTAATAATCTAAATCAAAAGTAAAGCTTATGTTTCTAAAAAAAAAAAAGTCTTGTGGGTGGGGCTTATTTGCATAAGATGGTGCTTGGACCCCTAAAAAAATGTAAGCTATAATGAGGATGATGATGATTATTTTAACAAAAAGAGTATATTGAAAGTAATGGTTATGTTTTTAACAGTTTACTGATTAAAATAAAATTGTTTGACATTTTCAAAAAACATAATTTTTCCATGATCCAACGATGCTGTGGAAAAAAACAGAGGTAAACTTTTTACTTTGAAGAAATATCCATATTTGTGCAGACAAGATATAAGAGCGATTAAGAGGTCAGCAGTTCACCGAGAGCGTTCGCTTTGTTACTGACTCTCACTGGAGTCAGATTTGTGTGTGAGTGTGTGCTCACGTACACACAGTCGAGCACAAACACACTAACGTGAGGGTGTTCTCAGTGTCGTGAAAAACACAAAGACAAGCTTTTGTTTCCAGAGCATCTGTTCAAATAGGTTATAATGTATGGCATTGCTCCAGGCGAAGCTGTGATGGAGCGTCAACATTAGCATAATGTCGGAGGCGGAGGAGAGAGGTGCAGAGGTGCTTTCCTCATACGCCGAGTTCTTCATATACCTAGGAGATCATCATACGCTGAGTTCCTCATACGTTGAGATATACACGCTGCGTTCCTCATACACCCAGATCCTCATAGATCAAGTTACTCATATGCAAGTTTCCTCATACTCTGAGTTCCTCATACACCCAGATCCTCATAGTTCAAGTTACTCATATGCAAGTTTCCTCATATGCCGGTTTCCTAATACACCCAGTTCCTAAAACACAGAGTTCCTAATACACCAAGTTCCTTATACACCCAGAGTTCCTTATACACAGTGTTCCTTATAAACCCAGATTCTCATACACCGAGTTCCTAATACACAGAGTTCCTTATACACCGAGTTCCTAATACACAGAGTTCCTTATACACCGAGTTCCTAATACACAGAGTTCCTTATACACCGAGTTCCTAATAAATGGAGTTCCTCATACCAAGAGTTCCTAATACACACAGTTCTTCATACACCTAGTTCCTAATGCACTGAGTTCCTTATACACAGAGTTCCTTATAAACTCAGATTCTCATACACCGAGTTCCTTATACACCGAGTTCCTAATACAAAGAGTTCCTCATACACCGAGTTCCTCATACCAAGAGTTCCTAATACACACAGTTCTTCATATACCTAGTTCCTAATACACTGAGTTCCTCATACACAGAGTTCCTAATACACAGAGTTTCTCAAACACCCAGATCTTCATACACAAGTTCCTCATACACCCAGAGTTCCTAATACAATGAATTCCTCATACACAGAGTTCTTAATACACATAGTTCTTCATACACCGAGTTCCTAATACACAGAGTTCCTAATACACATAGTTCCTCATACACCGAGTTCCTTATACACCGAGTTCCTAATACACTGAGTTCCTCATACACAGAGTTCCTAATACACAGAGTTCCTAATACACAGAGTTTCTCAAACACCCAGATCTTCATACACAAGTTCCTCATACACCCAGAGTTCCTAATACAATGAATTCCTCATACACAGAGTTCCTAATACACATAGTTCTTCATACACCGAGTTCCTAATACACAGAGTTCCTAATACACATAGTTCCTCATACACCGAGTTCCTCATACACCGAGTTCCTAATACACTGAGTTCCTTGAAGTGGGTCTGAGAAGCATGTTAAAACTTTATGCTTAAATAGAACTTTCATGGGTTTCCATAAAAAAGGGAGATAAAAGAACCACTTAAGACCTTTGTTTGTTTGTTTGTTTGTTTGTTTTCATAACGTGTTCCTGGTATGAATGCAGGCTTAGAACCGAATTTGGGAACTCTGTTTGAAATCCCAGCATTCAGATCCCACTCCATCCTCAACATAACCAGTGCGCTGTGTTTGGAAAGCAGCTAGCAAATTGCGCTAAATACAAAAGAAACGTCACATTAAACGAGCAGGCTACCTCTAGGTGGTGCTGGTGAGGCAGAGTGAAGTTGTAATGTAATGTATTCTGCCACAACTAGAAGCGTGTGTATCTTCTGATTCTTCTTCTTCTTATTATTATTATTTTTATTTTTATTAACTAATTTATTTTATTTATCTTTTTCCTCTGCAAAAGCCAGTTGTTTAGTTTTTGTGGGCGGGGCTAATTTGCATAACATGACCCCTTGCATAACCTGCACCCCTCAAAAATTGAAGCTTGTGAATCCTATTGTTATTATTTTTTTTTCACTTAAATAATAAATAGAATTAAATATATTTCGTCCAAAAAGCTACATGAAAACGCCCACCCCCCCGCCCCCCTCCCCAGACCATCCCCTCTCGCTCCACATTTGCGTCCATGTAAACATTAATAATTAGCAAAAATTTTCAACGTTCCACGTTTTGCAGAGTGACTCATCTGTTATCTGAACCCTCAGTGTTAGTCCTGTGTGGGCAAACAGGAGCTGATGGCATTGTCTTCTTCGTCACTGACACATTAAATGTCACCATTTTATCAAATATGAGCAAACACAAAGAGAACAACAGAACAGAACGTTTGCTTTCTTGTTTGCCCTGATATAAAAAAATAAAAAAAAAACCATGACTCAAACGCTTGAGCCTCTTCACGTCTCTAAGGACCTGTGACTCATAATTTGTGCTTTGCTGATGTTGATGCGAATGCAGGCTTCGCTAAATGTGTTTCCATTACAACCAGCGGAGCGTTAAAAGCCAACATTAGGCACTTACAGTCTGGCGGTACAGCAGCCATCCGCTATAGCCCACCATTTACGCTTCACAATTAGCTTCCCATAATGAGGTTCTCTGGAGCAGAACTGCAAATAGCACAATAGAAACACTTCTACTCATTGTCTAGGAGAACGACTAAACCCTGACTTACTGTATACAGGTTATTAAAGGGAATGAAATGAAGATGGCCGGCAAAATGTATAACTCGTGTAAGTCAATACAATAACAGGCAGGCGGAATGTAGCGGGAACGAGCGTTGGTTTCATTATTTATTATTAGGGATCGATAAAAGATCATTCATCCTCATAAAATAGACAAAAAGATACAGGACAAAATCAGTGACGAAATGTGAAGCTCAGAACTCGACTTAATAATAAGAGGGGTTCGAAGGGACGCTAATCTAGGATTAAACATGGAAAACACAGTGGATGGTGTCGGGAATAGAAACAAAGCCACGTGGGAATGTAAAAATAAATGTAAAATACATGCCGTGAATTCTAAACGAAACATTTTCGGTATACATTAGATTATATTATCAAGGGGAGACACAGTAGGATAACGAAGGAGTCAGGAAAATTGAAAATTCAAAAAGCACATAACATGAACTCTGACCAAAGGTAGTGGGAGAAGCTAGCTCAGTGGTTATGGTGTTAGCCTATTGCTCAGAAGGTTGTGTGTTTGAATCCCAGGTCCACCAAGGGCCCCTGACCAAGGCCCTTAACCCTCAAATTGCTCAGTTATATAAAATGTAAGTTGCTCTGGATAAGGGTGCTAAATGCCAGAAATGTGAACATGGATTTTTGGATATATTAGAAGCTAATCGATGCTTAAACACTGAACAGGTGAAGACAGTAGGAAAGCACACAGTGTGAACTCAGGCGAACTGCAGCACATACAGACATTCGTGACAAAAAAACTTTGTCGAGATGCGAATTTCAGTGGATGTTTCTGTCGTACGTAAGCACAAGGCCGTGTAAAAACGTGAAAAAATTTGTATTCTATTAATTTTATTTATTTTTTTAAAGGTGGCTTAATGATGTTTTACAGTGTTATAATTGTGTTTATTTATTTATTTATTTATTTATTTATTTTTATCTTTTTGCTTCTTCAAATGACCAAAACCAATTAAAAAATAATAATAATTAAAATTGAAATTAAAATGAATGTACTGTATGTTTTACTGTTGGGAAATTTTCCCATGGTGTTTTGATTCTGTGTTTTGTTTGTTTGTTTGTTTGTTTATTTGTTTGTTTGGTTGGTTTTTTTGGGGGGTGGTCTGATGTGTTGGACGCATTTTTTGGTTTTAAAAGATTTGACGTATAAAAAAACCCCAAACAAACGAGCGGTGTGTAAACGAGCTTCATAACGCTGAGGATGATTTGTGTTCTCTAAGTATTGTGTTTCGATCTCTTTCACAGGTTGTGTCTCCAGAACTTGTAAATACTGCAAATAAAAGAGAAAAAGGATGCTGTATAAAAATAAACCACATTTGAGACAAAACCATACAGGATGTGAGCGTTTGCTTCGTCTCGGAAAACAAAAAACCCTTTACTGTCATTATCCTTGCTTTAGCAGCGGCAATAGTTAATAAAGACGATATATAAAGTTCTCAGGCACATACAGTACCATGTTATAGTTATATTGCTGAGGGATTTAGGGGATTAACTCCGGAGTCTTACTGTATAAATCCGACTGGCAGAAAGTCATTCCAGGAATTAAGATTGAAGCTGTTCATATCCACAGGATTTATTTTAATATTAGCACTGGTTCAATTTTAGGAGACTCATAGAATAAGGCCAGGATTTTACTGAGTCTTCGACCAGGGTTGTGTGTTACGCCCGGCGTCCCTCAGGGATCAGTCATAAGCCCTGTTTTTTCCCCCTTTAACTCCCTTATAATGTTCACAAGAGGTCAGATCAGACTTTCTATTTGATTAATCACCTCAAATCAGATCAGACCTCTCAATATCTCTTCCCCAATGGAATTTCTTCCTGTTGTTGTTGTGTCCATATTGATGATTGAGTGCCTTTGTCATGTCTCACACCACAGTGGAGGTTAATATGAAGCTCATATGAAAGTCTTTAAGGACTTTAAGAATTTGTTGTGTAGAAAAGTTCCATTCCACAGAAATGTTTGTATCTTCTGAGTAAATGTTGATCTCAAACCCATTTCTGCTCTCTGAGACGTTCTCCAAGTGCTTGTTCATCTAAAAAGCAGCCAGATTTCATCTTCAACCAGTAAAATTCTGTGTAAGGTTCTCCAACAGAGGGAGAAACACACATCTAAAACACACTGAAAGCAAATAACGATTTATTTATTTATTTATTTATTTATTTATTTATTTATTTATTTACCAAAAAAAAGTAAAATGCTCAATATTTTGTATTATTTTAATATTCAAAAGTCTGCTCTGTTATTTTCTGGCATGTCTCAGATCACACACCAATGGATCTGATCTAAAAATGGAGCATCAGGTTTTGCCAGCTGGAAAGCATGCTTTCGTTAAAGCCAAAAAAACCCAAACAAATAAATAAATAAATAAAAAAAACAGGGGGAAGTGAATACTGATAAACTTTTCACGCAATTCGTGTAAATATATTCAATTATTTTTTACAAATATATTATCAATATTTAAAATCATATATTGTGATTATTTTTTCTAATATATTGTGTTTACTTTCTTTAATTTATTAACATTATTTTCTCTAATATTTTATCATTATTCTCTCTAATACATTCTCATTATTTTCTCTAATATATTATCATTACTGTCTCTAATATATTTTGTGATTATTTTCTCTAATATTTTATTATTACTTTCTCTAATATATCATCATTTTCACTAAAATATTATCATTACTGTCTCTAATATATTTTGTGATTATTTTCACTAATATTATTATTGATATAGAAGCATTTTCATTCATGCTCTCAGACCCTCAGACAAAAATGATCTGCAATCTATCACAAAACTCTACGCTCAACACAGGCAACACAAAATAGGGGCGTTCTATTTTTTTGGCCCCCTGGAAAAAAGATTTAACGAACGATTTTTTTTTGTTTATTTATAAATGAAAATAAAAATTTTGTTTCTTCTTCCAAAATGTCAACGCTAGCATTCATTGGTGTAGAATCAAGACCATCATCATCATCATCACCATCATCATCATGGCTTGCTGCTGAACTTCTGATGCGTATCTTCTGTCTATTCTTAACTTCCCCTTCGTCTTCACTTCCTTTCCGTTTTCCCCGGAGTCGTCGCGAGTTCTTCTTGGATCAGAACCTTTTTTTTATTTTATTTTTTTCACTCCTCCAAACTCCACAGCTCTGATAAGCAGCGTAATACCGGCCTTAATGTCTGTAAGGTCAAAATCAATAACATCAATCCACTATTTTCTGGCCACCAAACTCCTTTAACTTCTTTTAGCCCAAAAGATGACCTTTTCTCCAATCTCAGACAGATATGCTTTCGTTTGATCCTGTTTTTATCTCGCAATTTTATTGCTAAATCCGGTTTGACCTGCGCTCAGGCTTCATTCCTGCTCAAACTCTTAAATTGTTATATGGCGTTATAGCTCCGTTCCTGGAGCTTCTATCACTAATAAACTCAAAACTGTGTGGTTTTCTTTCTTTCTTTCTTTCTTTCTTTCTTTCTTTCTTTCTTTCTTTCTTTCTTTCTTTCTTTCTTTCTGTCTTTCTTTCTTTCTTTCTTTCTTTCTTTCTTTCTTTTAAAATAACATATGACCTGGAGTCATTTCAAATGGGTTTTATTACAGAAACAGAATACAGAGTCAGAACTTCAAACCAGCATGATGGTCTCTGAAGCTTGTGATAAACATTGCTAACAATGATCCTGCTCTTAAACTGGAACCATTATACAGGTTGGAAAAGATCTCAAAGAAATCTGGCTGAAGTTATTTCACTAAATAGATATTCAGGGTTGTTTTATTTTTTATAGGCAGGTAACAAAACCTAGTAAGACTCCCAGGATTTTTTTTTTCAGTGTTTCAGCTTATCTAATCACTTTGTGTGTGTGTGTGTGTGTGCCTAAGTTCTACATTCAGTATAAAACAGAATAAATATTACTAGAGCTGCACTGTTTTCTGTCAGGCACCCAGAATTGTATTTCTGCTTGCGTATAGAATTATAATTCACTTAATCTCTTTTTCCCAGAGACTGAAAAATGTTTTTCCTCCTGTTGTTGTGTCCATGTTGATGATTGAGTGTCTTGGTCATGTCTCACTCCACAGTGGAGGTTAATATGAAGCTCATATGAAAGTAGACACTCAGGACTTTAAGAATTTGTCGTGTTTCAGAAGGATTTCTGTTTTTCTCTAGACTACTAGGGCTGATAGATTCATAGAAAAGTTCCATTCCACAGAAATGTTTGTATCTTCAGAGTAAATGTTGATCTCAAACCCATTTCTGCTCTCTGAGATGTTCTCCAAGTGCTTCATCTAAAAAGCAGCTCAGATTTCATCTTAAACCAGTAAAATTCTGTGTAAGGTTCTCCAACAGAGGGAAAAACACACGGCTAACACACACTGAAAGACGACAGACTCGTTTTAGATCAGACTCCCAGCCCCTGATTGATATGGTCTCATACGTCTGTTTCTACGGTATTCCTCCGGTAGAACGGAACACCAGTGCACTGGTAAAAAGGGTTAATTCTCTTACTCTAGACTCTCGGCGATTGCATTCAGGACACGTTTGTTTGTTTTCTCTTCACCTGGGCCTTGATTTAGCATTTTTAGGTCGCTCTAAACAGCGAGCTGTACAACATGTTTGCATATTGCTGCCAAGAAAATATCAGGGGTACAAACAAAACAAGCAGATGGGTTCCAAAGGATATTTCCTACACCCCATGTGACATACCTGGAACCTGTGATACGCCAATATGTATATAAAAAAAGAAAGATAGAAAGAAAAACAAGGCTGTTGGAGGATGCATGGAATATTTTGGTCATTCTCTCAGGAGCAGTTTCCATAGCAGTGGCTTTGGCTTTAACACACTCATTATACAGAATTAGATGTATATTTGATATTGCTTTTTAACTTTCTCTTTAAAAAAGTTGGAATAATATGAAAAGTTTTTGGCTCGAGGCGAGTTTTATGTTTAGTTTGTGCAGTAATGGTGTTAGGACGAGAATGCGGTTGGGCCGCACGCCCTCATGAAATTATAATCACAGAAAGAATATGAAAACGAGTGAACAGTGAGGAGTGCAGGGACGAATACATTACTCAGAATGAACAGATCATGTTGAGGAAAACAAACACGAGTAGGAGGAGATATTCAGGTGGGTTTTTTGCTATTGTTGTTTATCATCGCTGGTGTAGCCTGGACACACTTTTGTTAGCATTAGTGCTTATTAACAAGCTTGAATATACATTGGCATTCAGCAGTCGTCTTTATCTAGGGCAACAATACGTCCATTTATCACTTTTAACACTTCAGAGCTAAGGGCCTTGCTCAAGGGCCCAACAGTCGCAGCTTGGTGGCCCTGGGATTTGAACACAAACAAAAAGGCTTTATTTTCATCACATTTGTAGAGATTACAGCACAGAGAAAATGCATGAAATTGCATGTTCCAATTTGGATGTCCTTCCTGACGCAACCCTCCCATTTTATCCGGGCTTGGGACCGGCACTGAGGCTCTTCAGTGTCTGGGTTTGGGTGACACTGGACAGTAAATAAAGCAAATGTAAATAATGTCCTTTCTTCGACAGTTTATAGTCACAAGGAATTGTGAAACCAAGAGCTCCTGAGGCCCTAATGGCGATGTGGTAGCTTCGTGTTGAAGGAATTGGACTACTGATTGGAAGGATATGAGGTCAAATCCCAGATCCACCATGTTGCCATCGCTGGGTCCCTGAGCAAGGCCCTTATATTGTATAAAATGGGATAAATTGTAAGTCACTTTGGATAAGGGCGTCTGCCATATTCCAGAAATGTAATGCAATTTATAGGTAAGTATAATTTCTGAGTTTGTTATAGATTTAACACTAATTCCTTCCTGACGAAGTCTTCAGACTCACAACCTTCCAATCAGTAGCCCAATATCTTTGAGACTGTGTTTATTTAGTTGTAGACATGTTCAGCATCACATGGTGCTACCCTGGCTGGCTTCAGTATTTTCTGAGGATGTACCAAACAAGTGCAGGATGCAAGAGCTGGCCATCTTGAGTATGACGTGTGTGTAGACATTTTGCATACAGTCCAGCAAGAATAAAATACTTAATGATGAAGATCCCCATTTGGAGACCATGACGCCGGCTTTGATCCGCTTTTCTGTCTAGGTTCTTCCTCATATCGTCTCACGACCAGTGCCACAGGTTTGCTGATAAGGATTAAATATGATTTCAATTTTCTGCTCAGTTTCTGTAAATCTGCTTCAAGACAATGCCCATTGTTAAATGTGCTAAACAAATAAAACTGAATTAAAAATAGAGATTCTGGACCACATAGAGAATTAACCAAGGTTCATCCTCAGAAATTCGAACACTAACCAGATACAGATACAAATAGTGTTGTTTCATTACACCTCCTGAATAGCGAACAGTCCCATTTCCATGCTGAAGCGAGCTCTGCTGTGACACTCGGGTCCTCAGGGGAGATCTTGCAGGGCTTCGGGAAGTCATCTGGGACTCAAGGTGCATGTGGTTGGATAACTCCTGAGGAAGACAGGTGCATGACTACTCCTGCTCCGCCTGGATGACTGGCTGTGCTCAGGGGACGGCCCCCGCCGTCACTTCCTCCAGCTCTCTGATGACGATGATGGCCACCAGCCACCAAGTTTCCACCACTTCCTCTATTCCCTCATGGTTTAAACAGCGGACCAGAGCGCTCGGTGGAGGCCTGGAGGAGAAGAAGTGTGCTGTGATTACTGCAAAGAAAACTCTCGAGCAAATCCTCGGAGGCTTCACCTCTGATCTACGACAAGACTGGAATCTAGGAATCTAGGTTAGGGCCTGGTTTCTCAGCGGGAAATCTCAACGAGATTGGAGTCTCAGCAGGGATTCGGTATATAGTAGAGTCTTGTGTTTAAGAAGGACGTTTGAACTAACCAGAGTCCAGAGGAATAAAATACTTTAGAGTTTCTCTTACATACACAGTATACATTTCTTTTTGTATTTTTATCCATTCATAGTTACATTTAACAGTACAATCACACATTATACAGCTCTGGAAAAAAATAAGAGACCACTGCCCAATCTCCAGATGTGAACCCTATTGAAAACCTCTGGAACGTCATCAAGAGGAAGATGGATGGTCACAAACCATCAAGTAAAGCTGAGCTGTTTGATTTTTTGGAAAAAGAGTGGTATAAAGTTCCCCAACAGCAATGTGAGAAACTGGTGGAGATCATGGAGCCAAAACTCATGCAGATCGGGGTTATTCCACCAAATACTGATCTCTTAATGTTATTTACACAAAGCATTAACACAATCTGTTTCCAAATTCTTTGCATTTTGTTTTATTTGAGTTATTAATACTGCATGATCTCTGGTTATTTGATGTGTTGTCATTTCCTTTAAATATACACTCTAAATAACAATAGTTATATTTTGAATTTAGGAGAAATATTGTCAGCAGTTCACAAAAAATGAAACAAAACTCTTCATCTCACCAACACATGAACCTGGAAGAAAAAACACAAGAAACTCATTATTTTGCAGTGGGCTCTAATTTTTTCCAGAGCTGTAGCTAACTGATCTAAAACGAGTCTGTTAGCTTTCAGTGTGTTTTAGACGTGTGTCTAAATCTGAGCTGCTTTTCAGATGAACAAACACTTGGAGAACGTCTCAGAGAGCAGAAATGGGTTTGAGATCAACATTTACTTTAAAGAAAAATAACCATTTTTTGTTTTTTGCAACTTTTCTCTGAATATACTGCTCCTAGGGCGGCACGGTGGCTTAGTGGTTAGCACGTTCACCTCACACCTCCAGCGTCCCGCTCAGTGTGTGTGTGGAGTTTGCATGTTCTCCCCGTGCTTGGTGGGTTTCCTCCGGGGGCTCCGGTTTCCTCCCACAGTCCAAAGACATGCTTCTAGGCTGATTGGAGTCTCTAAATTGCCCGTAGTGTGTGATTGTGTGAGTGAATGAGTGTGTGTGTGTGTGTGCCCTGCGATGGGTTGGCACTCTGTCCAGGGTGTATCCTGCCTTGATGCCCGATGACCCCTGAGATAGCCTCCCCGTGACCCGAGTATAGATCGGATAGGCGGTACAGACAATGAAATGAAATGAAATGAAAAAATATTGCTCCTAGTAGTCTAGAGAAAAACAGAAATCCTTCTGAGTGTCTACTTTCATATGTTTTAGTGGAACATGATAGACATTTAAAAATTGGAGAAAACTCCACTTCTGGGAAAAATTGTTAAAGTTACAGCTTTTCTTCTGACACTGGAGACGTTGAATACATGTTTTTTAGACTTGATCGTGAAACTGATTCAGTCCCATTGCACCCATTTTCACTGATTCATCGCTAATCTGTATGCTAGCTGCTGTAATAATCCTGATCAATAATCATTTTCTTCATGCCGCTCTGCTGCACTAAAAGCACACTGCTGTTCCAAAGCCTGCTACTTTAAGGATTTCAGTTCGCAAATTCACCAATTTGACATCATTTGGCTCCGATTTTCTTGTTTTTCTTTTTTTTTTTTAATTCTTGTAGAAATGGCCTCGTGAGTGCTGATGGTGTTTTAGCCGATTCTGAGGAGACAGAACTCCATTTCTGAAGTGTTTCTGCACAGCAGTTTTGTTAATTAAAAAACATAACGCAGTATTTGCACACAGATAATGCGCGAGGAAAGTGATTTGAATAACCGCAAGCTATCGAACAAAGATAAGGCGCTACATCGATTAGCATGCCAGGAAAAGCTGAGCTAGTAAACACTTTGTATTAGCGTCGTGGTGTAAACACGTCTCTTCGGCATGTCGCCTGTGGACAAAAAGAAAAAGAAAAAAAAAACGCGGCTAATGGCAGCAGCAGGGGTAATGTGTACTTTTTCATTCTGGGTTTTTATGAGAATATTTGTCTCGCTAATAAACATTCAGCCAGAGGATCATCTTTTCACGTCTGTTCATGAAATTCAAAAAAGCCGTCTGCTCTGGAAGCTAACGGGAGACGAGAAAGGAAAATAGATGAAGGAGAAAAAAAAAGAAAAAAGAAAAGGAGAATGGAGCGAGCAGACAACCTGTTCGGGAGCGACGCCAGAGCTCCGTACTGCGATATTGGCTTGAAAAAAAAAGCCTGCAGTGAGAATGGAGCGTGTCGTTCTATCCAGCTCAGCTCAGAGCGCTCAGAGCACAAGTGTCATTATTTTCATGCATTGCAGCACTGCAGGAGAAGACTGGAGAGATTTCTGTTCCAATATCATTCATTACTGCTCATCAACTACAACACAAACACCTCGAAACACCACTAATGTCAAGAAATTACGTGCAGTTTGGCAGCGTGCTCGAGTTCTTAATAAGCCCAGGAGAAAAGCCCAGAGAGTTAATTCACCAAGGAAGGAGACCATGACCTTGTCAGAAACCTTGACTTAAAAATTTATTTATTCATTCATTTATTTATTTATTTATTTGCTTGTTTGTTTGTCTATATATTATTTATTCATTGTATTACAAATGAATCACATGTTCTTAACTAGAATATTGATACAGTTTGTTTATTTCATTTAAAAGTAAATTTATTTATCTATTTTATGTTTGTCTCTTTACTTCTTTATGCACTTATTTACAATATTCATATGCTTAATCATACGGCACTCAAGGCCACTTAAAACAAACAAATTAATTTTAAAATAGCAAACAAATAAAAAGCAAAAAATATATACAAATTAATATATATATATATATATATATATATAT
The DNA here is from genome assembly GCF_019097595.1 of Hemibagrus wyckioides. Taxonomy (NCBI): domain Eukaryota; kingdom Metazoa; phylum Chordata; class Actinopteri; order Siluriformes; family Bagridae; genus Hemibagrus; species Hemibagrus wyckioides. Next base: position 3,179,098 of record NC_080734.1, on the reverse strand, counting down.
ATATATATATATATATATATATATATATATATATATATATATATATATATATATATATATATAATTATTATACAAATAAAAAAGCAACAAAGAGACAAAAAATAGAATTTCCAAAAAATGTTCTATATATGTTTGTGTTTATTTAAACATTTAAATTTAGATATTTATCTTATTTTATATCTGATTACTTATTTGTATAGTTTATATACTCACTCATGATCAATTAAAACATTTTTTAATTTTTTTTTTAAAAAAGCAGCAATGGGACAAATATAAACAGGAATTCTTAATATGAAATAAATAGGATATTTTAATTAATTTAATTGTTTGTGTGGAGAGTGCCTTTGTAGAGTCCAAGTTTAATTATAAAGAAACAAAGAAATAATCAGGTCAATCATTTGAAAGGAAAAGTAATATATTTATGAGACCTAAATAGCACCAAAATATATATATATATATAAATAAAAATAAAGATACTGAAAAACCCCTCATTTAGTGAGGCTGATCTCACACAGCGTGCTTACACACCCGAAATGAATTTAATGTTCAGTCAAAACTACATGAGATCATCTGAAAATCTCACCTGAACCTGAACCTGATCCACTCTTTCACCATCATTTATTCCCATGAAACCATTTATATAAACGTTCCATTATGTTCAAATATCTGGGAGCTTCAGGAGAACACACACACACACACACACAAAGGCTCTCAATGCCTCCTAATGAGGCTGCACCTCTCTCCACCTTCCTCCACTAATGATCCCTCCATCGCTTCCCTTTTTCAATCGCACCGTTTCATTATTTCGGATAACAAGCCCAGCGTTTCCTCCTGACTCCGACTCCACTTCCTCTGTGGTTTCTAATTTCAAGGATTGTTTTTCTCTCTATTTTCTTCTTTTAAACCTGCTACATTAATTAGTCATTTGTGATGAAGGACGCTAAATTGCCCTGGATTAGCGTCTGAGTAATCACACACATTAGTCTAAGAGAGCTTTCGGATTTATCAGAGCGAGAGTCTGAATAAAAAAATGCCACAGATGTTACAAATGACTTATCAAGGACGTATTTAATAGGATTTTCCTTTTTTTTATTTATAGCATGTCGTTTCCAGCTACCTTGGAAATGTTCATACACTAAACATCCTGCAAAGATGAGGGAAAAAAACAGATTCTATATTTAAATAAGAAGAAAACATGAAACCCTTATCAGTGATTTACAAACTGTGTTGATTTCATAGAGAGGTGGTTTATTTATTTATTTATTTATTTATTTTACTTTTATCTCAGGAATAATTTATGGCTGCTGGACTTGAGCCCAGTTCAGTCCAGTCTGGTCCAGTGCATCTTAGTCAAATCTACTGAGTTACTCAGTCAATACCAGCACAGTCCAATCTAATACACTTTCATTCTCTGCAGCCCTTTTAAGCCCAGTCCAATCACATGAATCCATTCCAGTCCAGTCCAAATTCTTTACATTCATTTTTCTTTTTTCCTTCAGAGATCCATTTCAGTATTTCAGTCAAACACCACTCCAGTCTAATAATCACCCAACCCAGTGCACATCCAGTCCAAGCTAGTCAATACCAGTGTGCTCCTGTCTTGCCCAATCCACTTGAGTCCAGTCCAGTTTACATTTTGTTTATTTTAATCCTGTCCTATTCACTCTAGTCCAGTCTAACCTGGTCTAAAATCCATTGAGATACAGTCTGATCCCATCCAGTACTGTCAACATCTAGATTAGTAAAGTCCAGTCCATTTGAAGGCCACTCCATTTTAGTCACCATCCAATCCAGTCCAAGTGTAGTGAATATCTGCCGACTTGAGTCAAGTCCAGTCCACTGAAAGACAAGTCTGGTTCAGTCTTGTCTGGTCCCACCATGTCCAAGTCCAGTGCAATCCAGTCCTATACCATCTGATCCAGTCCAGTTTAGTCAAGTCCAGTCCAATCAAACTCTATGCAGACAAATCAACATCTAGCCTAGCAAAGTCCAATATAGTTCATTTAAATCTAATCCTGTACAGCACAGTCCAGACTCATTTAGAAAAAGGCAATCAAATAAAATCCGTTTTAATCAAGTCCAGTTCGGTTCACTTCCAATTCCAGTTTCTCCACTAAAGTCTACTCTAGCCCCAGTTCAGTCCAATCCAATTATTCCTAGTCCAGTTCAGAATAGTCAAGTCCAGTTTTAAAAGTCCAGTTCAAATTAGTCCTGTCCAATCCATCCTAGTCTATTCAACATCCAGTCCAAATTCAGCCTAATCTAATGCAAGAAAGCCTTCAAACCAACTGGTGTGCCAACACCCTGTAATCTACAGGAAATAAAAAAAAAACATTAAGAGGAAAGTGTATTAAACACATTAATATTATGTGAGTGATTGAGCTTTTTGCCGTATTCATGGAATCCTACATTTATCTTCTTCCAAATGAAGTTTAAACTCAATTCCGCTCAGACACAAAAAGATTCATAATTTAGGAGGCGGGAACGAGGGAAGGTAATCACTTTCCAGACATGATTTTCAACCCAGCAAACAGACAAAAGACTATTCACTCCACAGCCCGGGATGATTGATGCCGGTGTTTTAAGCGGTGACATTTTGCCCGGGATAATAACCTGAACAACAAGGTCTGAGATGGATGAGCTTTCATTTGCTATTCAGCCGCAGACGTTCTTCACCTGACAGTCAATTACCTCGCAGTGATTGACCAGTGCAGCTCTTTATGAGTTTGACGGCTTTGCTAAAGCTAGCGCAGGTTTATGGCATCCTCGCCAACAAATTAATCCATCATGGGTCTTCTGTCATTCAGAAAATCACACCGCCTCTCAGGATTCTTCTGTAAATAAACAAAAAAACAAAAAACAAAAAAACAAACAAACAAATAAATAAATAAATAAAAGCCAGTCTCTTGGAGAAATGAAATCAGACCAGCTTTTATGAGTTTCTGTATGTAAATAAATGAATGTATGAATGAATGAATGAATGAATGAATGAATGAATAAATAAATAAATAAATAAATAAATAAATAAATAAATAAATAAGACAAAAAATAAGCCACTCTCTTGAACTCAGCTTATGTAAGTAAGTAAGTCAGTACGTAAGTAAGTAAATAAATAAATAAATAAATAAGAGGAGCCTGTCTCTTGGAGAAATGAAATCAGACCAGCTTTCATGAGCTTCTGTATGTAAATAAATGAATAAATGAATGAATGAATGAATGAATGAATGAATGAATAAATAAATAAATAAATAAATAAATAAGCAAGCCACTCTCTTGGAGAAGAAAAATCAGACCATAAACTCAGCTTATGTAAGTTAATAAGTAAATAAATAAATAAATAAATAAATAAATAAATAAATAAATAAATAAATAAATAAATAAATGGAGCGAGTCTTTTGAAGAGGAGCCAATCTGAGGAAATGACAAGGTAGGAATCATTTTTAATTTCAGATGGCAGATTTGATGATTGCCCTCAGAATGTATGCAGTGTGAAGACAGGGTGGATAATTATCACCACACACTCTGCACTCTGGTGTTAATTGCAGCTCTCCACCTCAAAAAAAACCCCTCCTGTCTCACAGCTCGTCTCTCCATCTGGAAGGAAGCTAGCTGAGGATGGGAGAAGCTCCATGAAAAGCTGGCAAGAAAATCACGAGCTGATCAATTGTTAATTACGGCGCATGAGCCAGCTGTCTGGGTATTTATGAACCGGTCCTCTCGTCAGGGTCGAAGGGCGTCGCCGTGATGAGAAGGACGGATCGATCGTCTTGCGGAGCTTTCAGGAGCGAGATGAGACGCAGGTGAACCCTGAGCACGAGCTCTAGGACTGATTAAGTTCCTGGCTCTGTTTGCAAAAAAATGGGGAAAAAAAATCCTTATGAATTTATCTTCAGGTTTCATTTCATACGCAATCTTTGGAGATTAAAAAATATATATATACATTTTTTTTCATGTAATTGACCTATAATAAATAAACAAATAAGGAAGGGGAGGTAGTCTCTTGGAGAAGAAAAATCAGACCATGAAATCAGCTTCTGTAAGTAAGTTAATTAATTAAGTAAGTAAGTAAGTAAGTAAGTAAGTAAGTAAGTAAGTAAGTAAATAAATAAATAAATAAATAAATAAATAAATAAATTTCTCCTGGAGAAAAGAAATCAAATCATGAAATCAGACTAACTCTCATAAGCTTCTGTAAATAAATAAATAAATAAATAAATAAATAAATAAGAGGAGCCAGTCTCTTGGTGCAGAAAAATCAGACCCTGAAATCAGCTTATGTAAGTAAATAAATAAATAAATAAATAAATAAATAAGAGAGCCAGTCTCTTGGAGAAGAGAAATCAGACCATGAATCAGACCAGCTCTCATGAGCTTCTGTAAGTAAGCAAGCAAGTAAATAGGGAAATAAATAAATAAATAAATGAATAAATAAATAAATTCTTTTCTTTAGCTCTCATGAGCTTCTGTGTTTTAATTAATTAATTAATTAATTAATTAATAGTGGAAGCCCATCTCTTGAAAAGGAGCCAGTCTGAGGAAATGACAAGGTGGGAATCATTTTTAATTTCAGGATGTTTAATGATGTCATAATGATCGTGATTATTTTTGTATATTTCACAGTGAGCTAAAAAGAAATCTATAGAAATTAATACATTTTTTTTTGGGGGGGGGGTATTTTGTCTGTTGAAAGCTGAGCTCAGATGGAATGAAATGGCACTGATGAAACCCCTTTCCTGAAGATTTCAGAAGTGATTCTGTGAGATTTCTGAGCAGTTTCTTCTTCTCTGTGTCTCCAGGGTCAAGGTGATGTGCTGCATCACAGAGAAGCTCACGGACACTCCCAGTTTTTTAAAAAAAAAAGTTCGGTGGAACTTCAGACAAAGACAGGTTTCTATGCTGTTCTTTTCAGCAGCATGTGTGTGTGTGTGTGTGTATGATTAAAAAGGTATTTGTGCAGTGTGGCTAGACGTCTGATTCTCTCCAGTCTGTATCTCAGACCTCGTCTGATGAAATAAGTAAAGAACAGTTCTTGTTTACTCGTTTACAATATCAACACATATCTGATGGCTTTCACTGCATTTCATCTTCTTTTGTGTGTGTGTGTGTGTGTGTGTGAGACATGACTTAAACTGGGATTGAGACACGAATTAAACTGGGACTGAGAAACAATTTAAACTGGGATTGAGACACGACTTAAACTGGGATTGAGACACGACTTAAACTGGGATTGAGACACGACTTAAACTGGGATTGAGACACGACTTAAACTGGGATTGAGACTCACATACTAATTAGATGAAACAGGAAACAGGTGAGTGATCAGAGAGTCATGTGACCTGCTCATGTGATGTTTCTGGGGCTGATGGGTAATGTAGTTCTGCTATCGATACTTTAAATTTGTAAAACTACAAATGAACAGTAACTCCACTTCATCACACCACGACATCACTGATTATTTTCCTACATGAGCAGGACACACACAAGGTTTTATTCCTCACTGTAGCCTTAAAAATTCTTTCTTTAACAGAAACCAAAGGATTTTGTGGATATTTGATCTGTATTTAATATAAAAATCAACATGCAGTGATCGGGGATTGAACAGTGAACTCAGAGCTTGGTTTTTTTTTTGTTACAGAATTACACCCGTGTTTATTTGTTTTATTTTAAAACAGGAATAAAAGGTAGAATACCTGAGCAGTCAGCACACAGGGAAGAAAAAGATGGATTTTTATTATATTCCTCATGTAGTCCGAGACTCGCTTCCACTCATAATTGGCTTTTTGTTTGTTTCTTTCCTTATCGCTATCTTACCTTCATGCATAACTTCAAGCTCATTAAACAAGCTAGAAAAGTTCCAGGAGCTCTCTCTCTCTCTCTCTCTCTCTCTCTCTCTCTCTCTTTCTCATACTTTTTCCCTCAAAAAACCCCAAAACATCTTTCATATTCTTCACAAAGGCTTCTTTAGAAATGACTTTTGGAATTATACAGAGATTAATTCCAGAAATTAATTCAGTAAATATTCCCTCCAACGAGCACACCTCTTTTTTTTTTTTTTTCCTACCGACTCAGTCGCAGTCAATTAGCCTCGTATCTTGGTTGTTTGCGCGTTATCTCACCGAGCCGCCAGCGAATTTCTGTTCCAATTAATCCTTCTGTTTTCCTTCATCAGAAACAAACGTTTTTCCGGCCCACGAGTCATTTTTGTATCGATTCTCCGTTTAGATTATGAATAGCCTGAAGTGATTCGTTTATTTAATTGAATATCCGGCGATCAGCAGAACTTTGTTACTCACTAATCTGATTCGAAAGCTTTACTTCGTTAAAGACTCGGACGTGATTGTTTTTAGAAGAACTAATGATTTAGAGGCTCCCCTGCATTAATTACTTTAGCTTATTTTTTTTTTTCATTGTAAGGACTAGACATGTTTCATTTGTGAGAGAATCTATTTGAACAAGTCACTAGGGTGAATGAATCAGTACGAAGATCTGTGTTTGAGTCAGTTAAGTCATGACCAAGATTCATATTTTTTATGATTAAAAATCTGTTTTTTTTATCCTATGGACACAACTGAGATTCACTCACATTGTATTCAGTGAATCTTTTGGTCATAACTAAGATAGACTCACCTTATGTTCAGTGAATCAGCATTTGACTCAGTGAATCATTTGGTCATAACTGACATTCACTCATCACATTGTCAGTGAATTAGTGTTTGACTCAGTGCATCTTTCCAGCACAACTAAGATTCATTCGCCGTCAATTCAGTTTGACTCAGTGAATCATTTGGTCATAACTGACATTCACTCATCACATTGTCAGTGAATTAGTGTTTGACTCAGTGCATCTTTCCAGCACGACTAAGATTCATTCGCCGTCAATTCAGTTTGACCCAGTGAATCTTTTAGACAACTGAGATCCACTCACCTTGTATTCAGTGAATCAGTGTTTGACTCAGTGAATCTTTTGGAAATAACTGAAATTCACTCATCCATTTGTTTGACTCAGTGAATCATTTGGACACAACTGACATTCACTTGCCTTGTATTCAGTGAATCAGTGTTTGACTCAGTGAATCTTAAGATAGACACATAACTAAGATAGACACATCTTGTTTTAATGAATCAGTCTTTGACTCTGTGAATGTTTTGGTCACAACTGAGATTCACTTACATTGTATTCAGTGAATCAGTGTTTGACACAGCAAATCTCTTAGACACAAATGAGATTCATTCATCTTGTGTTAATGAATCAGTGTTTGACTCAGTGAATCTTTTAGACACAACTGAGATTCACTCCCCCTGTATTCAGTGAATCAGTGTTTGACTCAGTGAATCTTTTAGACAGATTCACTCCCCCTGTATTCAGTGAATCAGTGTTTGACTCAGTGAATCTTTTAGACAGATTCACGCCCCCTGTATTCAGTGAATCAGTGTTTGACTCAGTGAACGTTTCAGTTACGCCTGAGACTTGTGTTTCTTTTTCTCAGCTTAATCATTTGAGTCAGTGAATTTAGATTTCCAGCCTTTTAGTGCCACTACTATAAAACCATCTATAAAGAAGATTAGTGTTGTTGTGTTGTGGGGAAAAGGAGACGAGTTGTGTGTAATTTTGCATTCTCAGGCTGTACATGAGCTTCAAATGATAAATTGCCAGAATGCCACGGTTCTCGGTTAAGCAACTCTGTGGGAAAACAAATTTTGTGCGGGGGAAAAAAAGTGTTAAATCTGCATTATAAACTTGTCCACAAATCATTAGCACAGCTCGTGATTTAGTCAGACATTTCTGTAGCACTGCTAAGGCAAGCACCAGGAAAATATCTAATGATGAAATGAGATTTAGATCATGAGCGAGACCTCCGGCATCAGATCCGCGCTCTGTGTGGCTAAGTGATAGTTTAAAGTCCCAGACAGAAGCCGCCATTATCTCCGTATAAAATCGTTCATTTGGGTCGACCTCAGCGGCGCACGGATGCTTAATAGCCGAGGCTGGATTTACAGCAGCGACTCGACAGCTAGCCGGCTTTTATAGCCTCAGCAGTTTATTTGTGGAAGATAGCAGGGTGGCAGAGCCGGCGCTGTAAAAGCCTCCAGCTTCATATCAGGCCACTGGGGTGCACTTTAGTGACAAGAAAACCATCAGATATCTATTAATACTCCACGCCATGTGCTATCACAGCTCTCAGGAGAAACATGGGATGAGGCGAGACAATACGGAGTCACCTTGTTTTAGCATAAACAGCATAGTTTGCTTCAAAAGCAAAAGCTCAAGTGTTTACTTCTTCACTTTTTGTAGTGTCTAGGGATATTCCCCGACCTGCCCAGATGCCACACGAACCCTGACCTCCATTTCAGAGTTATATTGCACTTGAAACCACCAGAGGCTCACCACTTCCTGTTTTCTTCCCACAATCAAATCTCACAAACAACCTCAAAGACCCGAATTAAAGAAGATCACAGAGTTACACCACAGAGTGGTCGAAATCTGGATTCTGATTGGTCAGAAAGTGTTGATTTATTAAGGCATAATTTACTGAAATAATAATAAAAAAGCTATATATATTGTAATCTTTTTTTATTTATTGTTTCTACAGTAACTGCTCTTTTACAGGAAAAAATAACAGATTTTTTTTTAATCGTTGATATAGTGATGATATTTATATTTTGTATTTTGTGGCAAAATTATTCCAAAAACTTTGATTTCTTCTCAGAATTTAAATTAAAAAAATAATAATTTCAACTGTTTAAAATTATAAATAATAAAGAAATATACACACAAGTGACTGAAAATGTAGTAGACATGTGCACTTTTTTAACTTTATTTTCTTTAATGAATTAGATTAAAAAAATCAACAATGAACGTATAAATAAATAAATAAATAATTAATTCAATAAATAAATAAATAAACAAATAATCATATGTATTATCCTATACTTACTTTTTTCAGTATCTACAAACTATTTACTTTTTTTTGTTTATTTGAATTGAAAGCATATTCTGTACAATTTTTTAAAAAGTAGATTGTTAATTTTTGAAATACCTTTTTGTTAAATAATAATTCTTTTTTTATTTTTAGTAAATTAAGGATGTGTGGAGAGTTTAAAAAAATTCAGTATAATAAAAATAAAGAAACAAAATTGCCATAATTAGTATAAAAATAAATATTTATCCTATTACCAGATTTCTTTTTATTATGTAAATCATTAATTTCTTAAATATAATTTGTTCAAAGAATGCAGAATTCGTGGTGAGTTAAAAAATAATAATAAAATAAAAGAATTGCTTTAATTCATATTTAAAAATTTAACAAATTAATTAGAAGATTACAAAAGATTTTTTAAAAATGTATATGTTATGAAAGGGTTAAGGAAGCGGTCTATATCTCAGTGGTGGAGTTTCTGAGCTGCAGTGTTTCAGCACCTGAGTGCACTGTGACCTTGTGGGGATGTAGCTGTCTGTGTAAAACCAGGCCATAAATGTCCTCTACACTCCGCTTCAGCTGCTGAATATGAGAGAATATGCGATTGGTTTCAGTGGAGTTCAGCTCACTGACCTGCACACTGACCTCTTACACAATAACACACTGTAATCTGGGGGACAGAGCAGGAAGCCCAAGTGTTAAAGCTGTTTAATAAAACCTCTTCATCTCCATCAGCTGGAGCTTCACCATCTAATCTGTCCAGAAATCATTCAAATACAGGATTATATAAAGTCTCCAGGTCCAGATGAGAAAGACATCAGAAAGGAGACTTTCATTTCATTTTTTGTTTTAATTGAGAAATTTCAGACTCCTGAATCTGAGACATGTTCACATTTTTAATTTATTTACTTTACAGAATTCATAAGCTGTCTTTAACCAAACCTGATTACCGTAATGCCCTCTTTCCAAATTACACCTCCACCTGCTCTCTCACACCTCCACCCGCTCTCTCACACATCCACCTGCTCTCTCATACCTCCACCTGCTCTCACATCCACCTGCTCTCACATACCTCCACCTGCTCTCACATCCACCTGCTCTCTCACACCTCCACCTGCTCTCTCACACCTCCACCCGCTCTCTCATACCTCCACCTGCTCTCACATCCACCTGCTCTCTCACACCTCCACCTGCTCTCTCACACCTCCACCCGCTCTCTCATACCTCCACCTGCTCTCACATCCACCTGCTCTCTCACACCTCCACCTGCTCTCTCACACCTCCACCTGCTCTCACATCCACCTGCTCTCTCACACCTCCACCTGCTCTCTCACACCTCCACCTGCTCTCACATCCACCTGCTCTCTCACATCCACCTGCTCTCACACCCCACCTGCTCTCTCACACCTCCACCCGCTCTCTCACACATCCACCTGCTCTCTCATACCTCCACCCGCTGTCACACATCCACCTGCTCTCTCACATCCACCTGCTCTCTCACACCTCCACCTGCTCTCACACACCTCCACCTGCTCTCACATCCACCTGCTCTCTCACACCTCCACCTGCTCTCACATCCACCTGCTCTCTCACACCTCCACCTGTTCTCACACACCTCCACCTGCTCTCACATCCACCTGCTCTCTCATACCTCCACCTGCTCTCACACACCTCCACCTGCTCTCACACACCTCCACCTGCTCTCTCACACCTCCACCTGCTCTCTCACATCCACCTGCTCTCACATCCACCTGCTCTCTCACAATCCACCTGCTCTCACATCCACCTGCTCTCTCACAATCCACCTGCTCTCACACATTCCGCTCTCTCACAGCCACCTGCTCTCACATTCCAAACTGCTCTCTCACAATCCACCTGCTCTCACATTCCACCTGCTCTCTCACTTCCTCCTTCTCTCTCACTTCCTCCTGCTCTCTCACATTCCACCTGCTCTCTCACACCTCCACCTGCTCTCTCACATCCACCTGCTCTCACATCCACCTGCTCTCTCACAATCCACCTGCTCTCACTTCCTCCTTCTCTCTCACTTCCTCCTGCTCTCTCACATTCCAAACTGCTCTCTCACAATCCACCTGCTCTCTAACATCCACCTGCTCTCTCACTTCCTCCTTCTCTCTCACTTCCTCCTGCTCTCTCACAATCCACCTGCTCTCTCACTTCCTCCTTCTCTCTCACTTCCTCCTGCTCTCTCACATTCCAAACTGCTCTCTCACAATCCACCTGCTCTCTCACTTCCTCCTTCTCTCTCACTTCCTCCTTCTCTCTCACTTCCTCCTTTTCTCTCACTTCCTCCTGCTCTCTCACTTCCTCCTGCTCTCACATTCCACCTGCTCTCTCACTTCCTCCTGCTCTCTCACATTCCAAACTGCTCTCTCACAATCCACCTGCTCTCCCACATCCACCTGCTCTCACATTCCAAACTGCTCTCTCCCTTCCTCCTTCTCTCTCACTTCCTCCTTCTCTCTCACTTCCTCCTGCTCTCTCACTTCCTCCTGCTCTCTCACTCCACCTGCTCTCACACCTCCATGAAATACAATAGCCTTCATTACAACGTGTCAGCTGCACAGCTCCAGATGAAGATGTGGAGATTCGATTTGCGTCACAGCCAAATAAGCAGGCGATTTTTTTCTTCCTCTGCTGCTCTATTGATCTCAGTGCTACTGGACTGCTACTCAACTCCAAATGCTTACTGAACAAAACCAAAGTTGAGAGCTGCAGAAAAAAAGTGTAGGCGGTCTGGGAAAAGGTCCATGTGGGCAGTCAGGACTGACACATCATCAAGGTTTTTCCTTCAAGACAAACAGCCAGTGTTGCCAACTCTTTTCAGATGAAAGGACCTAATGCATGCTCTCTAGAAGATGCCAGATGATGTCACATGCTAATTTGCATATTTAATTAATCACCATGATCATTTGCATATCAAACCTGATTACAGGGATAAAAAATCCAGAACACCAAATGAAGCAGCAGTAGAGATGAGCCAAGACATTACAGGAAACTGTATCTATCACCAAGAAGAGGATTTAAAATAAAGAATAAAGAAGTGTGTGGAAATATTGATCTGTGATTGGTCATCTGAAACAATGGTGATCTGTGGTTGGTTGGCAGGAACAATAGTGATGGTTAGGGATTGGAAAACTGGATCTATGGTGTTCAGTGATGGTTGTTGAGATTAATGGTGTTCAGTGATTGGTTGTTGAGAACAGTGGTGATCAATGATTGGTTTTTGAGAACAGTGGTGATCAATGATTGGTTGTTGAGAACAGTGGTGATCAGTGATTGGTTTTTGAGAACAGTGGTGATCAATGATTGGTTTTTGAGAACAGTGGTGATCAGTGATTGGTTTTTGAGAACAGTGGTGATCAATGATTGGTTTTTGAGAACAGTGGTGATCAATGATTGGTTTTTGAGAACAGTGGTGATCAATGATTGGTTGTTGAAGACAGTGGTGATCAAAGATTGGTTTTTGAGAACAGTGGTGATCAGTGATTGGTTTTTGAGAACAGTGGTGATCAATGATTGGTTTTTGAGAACAGTGGTGATCAATGATTGGTTGTTGAGAACAGTGGTGATCAGTGATTGGTTGTTGAAGACAGTGGTGATCAAAGATTGGTTTTTGAGAACAGTGGTGATCAGTGATTGGTTTTTGAGAACAGTGGTGATCAGTGATTGGTTTTTGAGAACAGTGGTGATCAGTGATTGGTTTTTGAGAACAGTGGTGATCAGTGATTGGTTGTTGAAGACAGTGGTGATCAGTGATTGGTTTTTGAGAACAGTGGTGATCAATGATTGGTTTTTGAGAACAGTGGTGATCAGTGATTGGTTTTTGAGAACAGTGGTGATCAGTGATTGGTTTTTGAGAACAGTGGTGATCAGTGATTGGTTGTTGAAGACAGTGGTGATCAATGATTGGTTTTTGAGAACAGTGGTGATCAGTGATTGGTTTTTGAGAACAGTGGTGATCAGTGATTGGTTTTTGAGAACAGTGGTGATCAGTGATTGGTTTTTGAGAACAGTGGTGATCAGTGATTGGTTGTTGAAGACAGTGGTGATCAGTGATTGGTTTTTGAGAACAGTGGTGATCAGTGATTGGTTTTTGAGAACAGTGGTGATCAATGATTGGTTTTTGAGAACAGTGGTGATCAGTGATTGGTTTTTGAGAACAGTGGTGATCAGTGATTGGTTTTTGAGAACAGTGGTGATCAGTGATTGGTTTTTGAGAACAGTGGTGATCAGTGATTGGTTTTTGAGAACAGTGGTGATCAGTGATTGGTTTTTGAGAACAGTGGTGATCAGTGATTGGTTTTTGAGAACAGTGGTGATCAGTGATTGGTTTTTGAGAACAGTGGTGATCAATGATTGGTTTTTGAGAACAGTGGTGATCAATGATTGGTTGTTGAGAACAGTGGTGATCAATGATTGGTTGTTGAGAACAGTGGTGATCAGTGATTGGTTGTTGAAGACAGTGGTGATCAAAGATTGGTTTTTGAGAACAGTGGTGATCAATGATTGGTTGTTGAGAACAGTGGTGATCAGTGATTGGTTTATGAGAACAGTGTTGATCTGTGATTGGTTGTCAGGAAAAGTGGTGATGACTGATTGGTTGTTGAGCACATCAACTCACGCAGTGTATCTCTCTAAGCTTTACACACTGGTTATGAAGCGATCTGGAGAGACAAACCCATTACATTTGTTTCTAAGCTCTAAAAAAGAATAATCATTTTCATGATTTGTGCTTTTTCATTACCACTTTATTAGTTTCGAACAGGAGACACAGGAACCCACACTTTCTCATCAGTCTGATGAAATTCTTGCACTTAATTCAGTTCCTCTTCTGTTCAGGACACAACAGGAACATGTGGGCGGAGCTCGAAATAGTCAAGCATTCGAACCGAATGGTCAGAACTGTGCTGCTTAAATTTTTCTAGTAACTTTGTCACAATTTTATTATATAATCGATATCATATAATGAGTCGTTTTGTTCATTTAACCCCAATGAGTTTCTCTTGTTGCTAAGTACACCTGACAGTATTGTTTGGGTATTGTATTGTTACGGTATACATTTAAACACAGACTTTTACCCTGGGATACAGATAAGCAGCAGCGCTACACAAGATTTCATGTAAAATGAGCACCACATATATATTTGAGTCGATGTTTACTATTTGAGGAAGTGTTACGTGATAGAAAACAGCCAGGCGGACTCCAGCAGGGGTGTGGATTAGTCACCACGAACATTGAGTAGCTGTGAGTTATAAGCTTCTCTCCTGGAGGTTTTAAGAGCGAGGTGATAAATATAAAGATGTGAACGTTGGTCAAGGTGTAAACAGCTTCCAGGCAGCAGAAGCAGCATTAGCGAGGGATTATCCAGGCGCTGCGCAGCAAGGAGCTCGGACCACCAAAGAAATAAATAAATTACAGGAAAGGTAACTTGCAAAATAAGAAATGAAAGTGTCCCAGGATTGGTGTGTATCTCTAAACGCAGGTGGTGGATGATGCGCTGTAGGCTTTTGCACTTTTTTAGGCGTAAAGGTGTGTGTTGCTGCTGGTGCCTCTTTGTGATACGGTGATTGCGGAGCCTCGGGAACAATCAGATACACCGGTTTCGTTTGCTGTCACTTCGTGACGGAATTCCTGCCTCGCATTTCAAGTGGAGACTCCGGCATCGGAGTGGGCTTCGGCATGGGGACAGATTTTATTTCCTTTCAGCATTTTTTCTTTAAGTGTCTGCTTGTTGTCAAAGCCTTTAAACACACACACACACACACACACACACACATGCATCGCTGACCTCTGTAAAAGCGGCAAATGCCAAACTGCGAGGCACGGCCGAGTGTGAAATTGCAACAATCGCAGCATGTGTGGATCTGACAGCGAAGGGAGGAGCAGAGGGACTGCCTGGTTCTCCTTCTGGTTGACATATAGAGGCCACGCTTCTCCCTACCTCTCACAGGCCACACCGCTCACTTCCACTTTTTGAAGTCTGGAGATATTTCCCACTTTCAGACTTTCAGAAAGCCGACATGACGGCGGATATGAGAACAGGTAGCTCTGCGGTCTCCAGGGAACTGCTTTTCTCTTTGTTTACTGCGTGCAGGAACACGGCTGTGCCTCGGATAAACGTAATGATGGTTTATTTTTTAATAAATTCAATAAAAAATACATTTCTTGATGCGGTGGATCCTCATGCTCATATTTTACACTCATACCATAACATTTACAGCGTTTGGCAGACGCCCTTATCCAGTGTGACTGAAATTATATCTAATTTTTTATACAACTGAGCACGAAGGGCCTTGCTCAGGGGCCCAGCAGGGGCCGCTTGGTGGAGCTGGGATTCAAACTCACAACCTTCCCAATCATAGTCCAACACTTTAACCACTAAGCTCCCACATTCTTAGCCCATCCCATATGCCTAGCATAGTGTAAAGATTAGCACAAAACTATATGTTCTTTACTAAATAAATACATTTATTGATTTAATAGTTGCAGAAAAAGTCGATCAACAAAACCAGGCATTCATGTAATGGAAAGAAATCTAAATTTAAAAAATTAGAGACGTGTCCACTCCAGCACGCTTCCTTCCTCTTTCCTGATCAAACAGAATCCTTCATTTGCATATTACAACCCGATTGGCTCTTATTTCTTATGATGTAATAACACTAGCCTCATCTCAGCAACAACGGTTCTCATGCATGGAAGTTGTCTGTAAATGTTTTTGTAATCGTTCCACATTGGTTCTGGAAAATAAAGGTAGCTTTTTCTGGAGCTAAACCCGGTGTTATAAAAACTACAGAAAGTACTTCATGAAATGTTTAAGGTGAGGTAGAGAAAACATTCCCATCACAGCAAAATAACCTGGAATGTGTTTATCAGCGCTGCTCCGACTCGCAGGTCCTTAAAATCTTCCAAAAGCTGCTTTTTTCCCCAGTAATTTTCTCCGCTGGGAAATTGAGCCGGTCTAATAGCTACTGGTCAAATCTGCAAACGTATAATTAAAAAACAATAATCATTTAACAAATCATGCTTTTCCTATTGATCCCCCCCCACCAGCAGTGTGCTGGATTCTGAAGCTAATGATGATGATGTAACTTTTTTTAGATCTAAAGGAGAAGAATGTTCACTGTTTTGAGAATCTTACTTCTGTATGCCTATGTGGAAAGAGTTTCTTCTCTTCTCTTCTCTTCTCTTCTCTTCTCTTCTCTTCTCTTCTCTTCTCTTCTCTTCTCTTCTCTTCTCTTACCTTCTCCTCCCTTCTCTTCTCTTCTCTTACCTTCTCCTCCCTTCTCTTCTCTTCTCTTCTCTTCTCTTCTCTTCTTTTCTCTTCTCCTCCCTTCTCTTCTCTTCTCTTCTCTTCTCTTCTCTTCTCTTCTCTTCTCTTCTCTTCTCTTCACTTCTCTTCTCTTCTCTTCTCTTCTCTTCTCTTCTCCTCCCTTCTCTTCTCTTCTCTTCTCTTCTCTTCTCTTCTCCTCCCTTCTCTTCTCTTCTCTTCTCTTCTCTTCTCTTATCTCCTCTTCTCTTCACTTTTCTTCTCTTCTCTTCTCTTCTCTTCTCTTCTCTTCTCTTCTCTTCTCTTATTTTCTTTTCTTTTCTTTTCTTTTCTCTTCTCTTCTCTTCTCTTCTCTTCTCTTCTCTTCTCTTCTCCTCCCTTCTCTTCTCTTCTCTTATCTCCTCTTCTCTTCACTTTTCTTCTCTTCTCTTCTCTTCTCTTCTCTTCTCTTATTTTCTTTTCTTTTCTTTTCTCTTCTCTTCTCTTCTCTTCTCTTCTCTTCTCTTCTCTTCTCTTCTCTTCTTTTCTTTTCTTTTCTTTTCTTTTCTCTTCTCTTCTCTTCTCTTCTCTTCTGTTCTCTTCTCTTCACACTTAACTAAAAATAATTACAGAATCTCACATTTTTAAGCACTTGGTCTTTGAGAGGAGGTCTCTGATTGGTCGTCTGTCTTGTCAATCAAATGCCTCTTTTTTCAGGTTTATTATGTAAATCAAAAATAAGCTTGATCTGAAATAAAAACGAATTCAAAGCCAGATTATTTCGTTAGCTACTTTAAACCAGTTGATTCATGCTAACAGCAAACTAGCAATCTCCTTTGTAGATCATGTTTTTTTTTGGTGTTGCTGTGTTTTTGAAGGTTTTTTTTTACTTCCAGATCAGTAAGATGTGTGCGTCATTGAAGGTGTTTAGCGTGACAGATAACTAACGAGCTGCACGGTGTTAAAAAAGGAAGAAAGAAAGAAAGAAAAAATCTCCAGACAGTGTATTAAGTTATCATCAGACTCCCTGCTCTGACCAGAAGCCTCTCCACAGCACTGCTGGGAGTCAGATGAAAAGGTTCCTTAATTAGATGAGTTTAGTAATTTAATAGCCGGAGGATTAAACGACAGAAAACGGAAAGCAGAAGGTTGGAGCTGAACAGAAGGTTGGAGCTAAACAGCTGAATGAAGACCAGATCATTTGACGTGGGTGTGATTTTTTAAAGTTTTATTTCTGAACCAATAAACCATCCTGTAGGTTGAGACGTAATTAAAGCACCGTCTGACTTTGCATATCGAGATTTAACCTCAAAAAAGGGCCAACATTTTATCTCTAATGAATGAGCCAGAGGTGACGGCGGTGAGGAAACTGTATCTAAGACGATACGAGGAAGGAACCGTGAGAGGAACCGGACTCAGGATGGTCATCATCTGATAATTGCTCAAAAAGGTGTGATTGTGTAAGCAGGAGATTTATGTGAGTTTATCAGCTGCTCACTGATGGAGATTTACATCTTCATGGTTTCATCCTCAACCATCCCATGTACCATGTATTACAAACATAATCACTATATGACCATCATCACTCTCATATCCTTGTTGAACATCTCACTCCATGGTGATCCACCAAAAAACCCTACCATTCTCTTCTCTTCTCTTCTCTTCTCTTCTCTTCTCTTCTCTTCACTCCTCTTTTCTCATTTCTCTCCTCTTCTCTCCTCTTCTCTTCTCTTCTCTTCTCTTCTCTTCTCTTCTCTCCTCTCCTCTTTTCTCATTTCCTCTTCTCTTCTCTCCTATCATCTTCTCTTCTCTTCTCTTCTCTTCTCTTCTCTTCTCTTCTCTTCTCTTCTCTTCTCTTCTCTTTAGAGAAGAAGCACCTGTAATTGTCAGGGGTGCACATACTTTTGGCAAAACCTGATTGTTTGTTGTTGATAATCAAATCTTTAGTGTTTAGAGGTATATGTTCAGTGTCTTTGGGTTCTCTGAAAGCGAATTCTTCAATATAATTCTATAATTATTAAAATCAGAGATTCATGTCAGTCTTGAAGCTGATTGGCTCTCACTGTTTTATGATTACAATTACAATTTCCTGGCTTGTATGTATCTTCTAATAATTAACAATTTTTGTTAGATTTCTTAGCTTGTTTTTGACAAATATAAACCCATTCCCATGAAAAGATTTAATCATAAAATCCTAAAAACTTTTCGGAACCTGACTAAAAGGTGTGGAAACCCGCTGAGAGGAGTGTGTGATTATGAAACCTCCAGAAAAGCTTCCTGCAGCTACAGAAGGTCAGCAGTTGAAGAGGCAGCTGAGGAGGAGTGAAGTCCAGGAGGACACACACACACACACACACACAGACACACACACACACCATCTTGTCCGTATGATGGATGATGATGCACTGCACTCCGCACACTCGGGTCGACTTCGGCATTTATACCAAAATCAGAGCAAAGACAAGAGAAGTGGAAGAGCTGAACTCAGAGACTGGAGACGCTCAGAACTGAGACTGATGTGTACGATATTTATAGAATAATCCTATACGATATTTATAGAATAATTCTATACGATATTTATAGAATATCTCTATACGATATTTATAGAATAATCCTATACGATATTTATAGAATAATCCTATATGATATTTATAGAATAATCCTATACGATATTTATAGAATAATCCTATACAATATTTATAGAATATCTCTATACTATATTTATAGAATAATCCTATACGATATTTATAGAATATCTCTATACGATATTTATAGAATAATCCTATACGATATTTATAGAATAACCCTATACGATATTTATAGAATATCTCTATACGATATTTATAGAATAATCCTATACGATATTTATAGAATAATCCTATACAATATTTATAGAATATCTCTATACGATATTTATAGAATAATCCTATACGATATTTATAGAATAATCCTATACAATATTTATAGAATATCTCTATACGATATTTATAGAATAATCCTATACAATATTTATAGAATATCTCTATACGATATTTATAGAATAATCCTATACAATATTTATAGAATATCTCTATACGATATTTATAGAATAATCCTATACGATATTTATAGAATAATCCTATACGATATTTATAGAATATCTCTATACGATATTTATAGAATAATCCTATACGATATTTATAGAATAATCCTATACAATATTTATAGAATATCTCTATACGATATTTATAGAATAATCCTATACGATATTTATAGAATAATCCTATACAATATTTATAGAATATCTCTATACGATATTTATAGAATAATCCTATACGATATTTATAGAATAATCCTATACAATATTTATAGAATATCTCTATACGATATTTATAGAATAATCCTATACAATATTTATAGAATATCTCTATACGATATTTATAGAATAATCCTATACGATATTTATAGAATATCTCTATACGATATTTATAGAATAACCCTATACGATATTTATAGAATAATCCTATACGATATTTATAGAATAATTCTATACGATATTTATAGAATATCTCTATACGATATTTATAGAATAACCCTATACGATATTTATAGAATATCTCTATACGATATTTATAGAATAATTCTATACGATATTTATAGAATAATCCTATACGATATTTATAGAATAACCCTATACGATATTTATAGAATATCTCTATACGATATTTATAGAATATCTCTATACGATATTTATAGAATAATCCTATACAATATTTATAGAATAACTCTATACGATATTTATAGAATAACTCTCTATGATATTTATAGAATATCTCTATACGATATTTATAGAATAATCCTATACGATATTTATAGAATAATCCTATACGATATTTATAGAATATCTCTATACGATATTTATAGAATAACTCTATATGATATTTATAGAATAACTCTATACGATATTTATAGAATAACTCTCTATGATATTTATAGAATATCTCTATACGATATTTATAGAATATCTCTATACGATATTTATAGAATAATCCTATACGATATTTATAGAATAACCCTATACGATATTTATAGAATAATCCTATACGATATTTATAGAATAACTCTATACGATATTTATAGAATAACTCTCTATGATATTTATAGAATATCTCTATACGATATTTATAGAATAATCCTATACGATATTTATAGAATATCTCTATACGATATTTATAGAATAACTCTCTATGATATTTATAGAATATCTCTATACGATATTTATAGAATAACTCTCTATGATATTTATAGAATAACTCTATACGATATTTATAGAATAACTCTCTATGATATTTATAGAATAACTATACGATACTTATAGAATAACTATGATATTTATAGAATAACTCTATATGATATTTATAGAATAACTCTCTATGATATTTATAGAATAACTCTATACGATATTTATAGAATATCTCTATACGATATTTATAGAATAACTCTCTATGATATTTATAGAATAACTATACGATATTTATAGAATAACTCTATACGATATTTATAGAATAACTCTATACGATATTTATAGAATATCTCTATACGATATTTATAGAATAACTCTCTATGATATTTATAGAATAACTCTATACGATATTTATAGAATAACTCTATACGATATTTATAGAATAACTCTATATGATATTTATAGAATATCTCTCTATGATATTTATAGAATAACTCTCTATGATATTTATAGAATAACTCTATACGATATTTATAGAATAACTCTATATGATATTTATAGAATAACTCTATATGATATTTATAGAATATCTCTCTATGATATTTATAGAATAACTCTCTATGATATTTATAGAATATCTCTCTATGATATTTATAGAATAACTCTCTATGATATTTATAGAATAACTCTATACGATATTTATAGAATAACTCTATACGATATTTATAGAATAACTCTGAGAAATTATTTCACTCTGATTAACATTCTGCCTCATTATACAGCTCATTAAAAAGGAAATAGATTGTCCATGGGTCTAAAAAAAGGATAAAACAAATATTCATTTAATTTATTTATTATCTGAAATAATACAAAAATCAAATCAAAATCAAAATGGCCACATTTTATTATTTATTTATTATTTTATTTGATTAATTTAGGACTGTTACATAAAGTAAGGAAGCAAAAATCTATATATTTTATCTTCACAAAAATAAAAATAATAATTAAAACATAATTTTGTTAATTTATTCATTTATTTGTTTGTTTGTTAAATTTAGGTTAGTAAAGAATGAGAAGGACTGATGGTGTACAGAAGTTTAGATGACCATATCACTGTCCAGAATAGAGGATGACATTCTGCATGAAAGAGTTAAAATCTATTTTAATTCTTCTTCTTCTTGTTTTTCTTCATCTTTATTATTTTCAGCGAGATTGAAGTTCACCTTGAATTATTGTTTATTCATTACGAATATATCAGGAACAATTCCTTACCAGTCCACCAGAGGGGGCACTGCACGTGTTTTACTACAGCTTGTTTAATGTCATGTATTTCCTCAGGTGTTTGTTGTGCCACGCCCCTTATATGTCATATCCATGCTACGTCGTGTTGTTAGTTTTGTTTTATGATGACAAAATTCAGGTTAAGATTTTCCTGCACTTGGTGGAGTTCTGGGTTCGACCTCCACCTCAGGCGGCCTCCACCTCCACCTCCTCTCCCAATGTGATGGAATTTTATTATTCCCAAATTACAGACATCCAACTAACGTTAGTTAGTTTTAACAGTTCAGTTAGAAGCTGTGATGTCAGAAAGAAAGAAAGAAAGAAAGAAAGAAAGAAAGAAAGAAAGAAAGAAAGAAAGAAAGACAGTGAGAAAGCAAGACAGTGAGACAGTGAGAAAGTGAGACAGTGAGAAAGTGAGACAGTGAGAAAGCAAGACAGTGAGAAAGGGAAACAGTGAGAAAGTGAGACAGTGAGAAAGGGAAACAGTGAGACAGTGAGAAAGCGAGACAGTGAGAAAGGGAGACAGTGAGAAAGCAAGACAGTGAGACAGTGAGAAAGCAAAACAGTGAGAAAGCAAGAAAGTGAGACAGTGAGAAAGTGAGACAGTGAGAAAGTGAGACAGTGAGAAAGCAAGACAGTGAGAAAGGGAAACAGTGAGAAAGTGAGACAGTGAGAAAGGGAAACAGTGAGACAGTGAGAAAGCGAGACAGTGAGAAAGGGAGACAGTGAGAAAGGGAAACGGTGAGACAGTGAGAAAGGGAAACAGTGAGACAGTGAGAAAGGGAGACAGTGAGAAAGTGAGACAGTAACAGTGAGACAGTGAGAAAGGGAAACAGTGAGAAAGGGAAACAGTGAGACAGTGAGACAGTAACAGTGAGACAGTGAGAAAGGGAAACAGTGAGAAAGCAAGACAGTAACAGTGAGACAGTGAGAAAGGGAAACAGTGAGACAGTGAGAAAGGGAAACAGTGAGAAAGTGAGACAGTGAGACAGTGAGAAAGGGAGACAGTGAGACAGTGAGAAAGGGAAACAGTGAGACAGTAACAGTGAGACAGTGAGAAAGGGAAACAGTGAGAAAGTGAGACAGTGAGACAGTAACAGTGAGACAGTGAGAAAGGGAAACAGTGAGAAAGGGAAACAGTGAGACTGAGACAGTAACAGTGAGAAAGGGAAACAGTGAGAAAGTGAGACAGTGAGACAGTAACAGTGAGACAGTGAGAAAGGGAAACAGTGAGACAGTGAGAAAGGGAAACAGTGAGAAAGTGAGACAGTGAGACAGTAACAGTGAGACAGTGAGAAAGGGAAACAGTGAGAAAGGGAAACAGTGAGACAGTGAGACAGTAACAGTGAGACAGTGAGAAAGGGAAACAGTGAGAAAGCAAGACAGTGAGAAAGGGAAACAGTGAGAAAGTGAGACAGTGAGAAAGTGAGACAGTGAGAAAGGGAAACAGTGAGACAGTGAGAAAGGGAAATAGTGAGAGAGTGAGAAAGGGAGACAGTGAGACAGTGAGAAAGGGAAACAGTGAGACAGTGAGACAGTAACAGTGAGACAGTGAGAAAGGGAAACAGTGAGAAAGCAAGACAGTGAGAAAGGGAAACAGTGAGGCAGTGAGAAAGTGAGACAGTGAGAAAGCGAGACAGTGAGAAAGGGAAACGGTGAGACAGTGAGAAAGGGAAACAGTGAGACAGTGAGAAAGGGAGACAGTGAGACAGTGAGAAAGGGAAACAGTGAGACAGTGAGAAAGGGAAACAGTGAGACAGTAACAGTGAGACAGTGAGAAAGGGAAACAGTGAGACAGTGAGAAAGGGAAACAGTGAGAAAGTGAGACAGTGAGACAGTAACAGTGAGAAAGTGAGAAAGGGAAACAGTGAGAAAGGGAAACAGTGAGACAGTGAGACAGTAACAGTGAGACAGTGAGAAAGGGAAACAGTGAGACAGGGAAACAGTGAGACAGTAACAGTGAGAAAGTGAAACAGTGAGACAGTAACAGTGAGACAGTGACAGTGAGACAGTGAGAAAGTGAAACAGTAACAGTGAGAAAGTGAGACAGTGAGACAGTAACAGTGAGACAGTAACAGTGAGACAGTGAGACAGTAACAGTGAGACAGTGAGACAGTAACAGTGAGAAAGTGAGACAGTGAGACAGTAACAGTGAGAAAGTGAGACAGTAACAGTGAGACAGTAACAGTGAGACAGTGAGACAGTGAGAAAGGGAAACAGTAACAGTGAGAAAGTGAGACAGTAACAGTGAGACAGTGAGACAGTAACAGTGAGACAGTAACAGTGAGACAGTGAGACAGTAACAGTGAGACAGTGAGACAGTAACAGTGAGACAGTAACAGTGAGACAGTGAGACAGTAACAGTGAGACAGTGAGACAGTGAGAAAGTGAGACAGTAACAGTGAGACAGTGAGACAGTGAGACAGTGAGAAAGCAAGACAGTGAGAAAGGGAAACGGTGAGACAGTGAGAAAGGGAAACAGTGAGACAGTGAGAAAGGGAGACAGTGAGACAGTGAGAAAGGGAAACAGTGAGACAGTGAGAAAGGGAAACAGTGAGACAGTAACAGTGAGACAGTGAGAAAGGGAAACAGTGAGACAGTGAGAAAGGGAAACAGTGAGAAAGTGAGACAGTGAGACAGTAACAGTGAGACAGTGAGAAAGGGAAACAGTGAGAAAGGGAAACAGTGAGACAGTGAGACAGTAACAGTGAGACAGTGAGAAAGGGAAACAGTGAGAAAGGGAAACAGTGAGACAGTGAGACAGTGAGACAGTGAGAAAGGGAAACAGTGAGAAAGGGAAACAGTGAGACAGTGAGACAGTAACAGTGAGACAGTGAGAAAGGGAAACAGTGAGACAGGGAAACAGTGAGACAGTAACAGTGAGAAAGTGAGACAGTGAGACAGTAACAGTGAGAAAGTGAGACAGTGAGACAGTAACAGTGAGAAAGTGAGACAGTGAGACAGTAACAGTGAGAGAGTGACAGTGAAACAGTGAGAAAGTGAGACAGTGAGACAGTAACAGTGAGACAGTAACAGTGAGACAGTGAGACAGTAACAGTGAGACAGTGAGACAGTAACAGTGAGAAAGTGAGACAGTGAGACAGTAACAGTGAGAAAGTGAGACAGTAACAGTGAGACAGTAACAGTGAGACAGTGAGACAGTGAGAAAGGGAAACAGTAACAGTGAGAAAGTGAGACAGTAACAGTGGGACAGTGAGACAGTAACAGTGAGACAGTAACAGTGAGACAGTGAGACAGTAACAGTGAGACAGTGAGACAGTAACAGTGAGACAGTGAGACAGTGAGACAGTAACAGTGAGACAGTGAGACAGTGAGAAAGTGAGACAGTAACAGTGAGACAGTGAGACAGTAACAGTGAGACAGTAACAGTGAGACAGTGAGAAAGTGAGACAGTAACAGTGAGACAGTGAGACAGTAACAGTGAGACAGTGAGACAGTAACAGTGAGACAGTAACAGTGAGACAGTGAGAAAGTGAGACAGTAACAGTGAGACAGTGAGACAGTAATAGTGAGACAGTGAGACAGTAACAGTGAGACAGTAACAGTGAGACAGTGAGAAAGTGAGACAGTAACAGTGAGACAGTGAGACAGTAACAGTGAGACAGTAACAGTGAGACAGTGAGACGGTAACAGTGAGACAGTGAGACAGTAACAGTGAGACAGTAACAGTGAGACAGTGAGACAGTAACAGTGAGACAGTGAGACAGTAACAGTGAGACAGTAACAGTGAGACAGTGAGACAGTAACAGTGAGACAGTGAGACAGTAACAGTGAGACAATGAGACAGTGCTGTCTGGAGGTCTAACATGTTATTGGTTAAATTCATGTTGTTTTAGATGCAGTGTTGAATTTTAAGGACTGACACCACATGTATTTATCCCAGGATCACTCCAAAGATATTTTATTATTAATGTTTTACTTTTTTCACTTTTCTTTTAAACTCAACTGATAAAGAGAGATTTGTTGGATTTAAAGAGAATTAGGAGACACTGGGATGATGATGTTGTGAAATCAGGTCCTGATACAACAAAGAGATCTCACGTGGAGCTTCACCTCATGAAAGATGACCAGAGGGATTGGAAGTGACAAGGAAATAATTCAGAGGAGACACAGGACAATCTTGACAAAGTTGTCTCACACACACACATACACAAATATATACACAGACACATACACACACATACACAAATATATACACAGACACACACGCACACACACACATACACAAATATATACACAGACACATACACACACACATACACAAATATATACACAGACACACACGCACACACACACATACACAAATATATACACAGACACATACACACACATACACAAATATATACACAGACACACACGCCCACACACACACATACACAAATATATACACAGACACATACACACACACATACACAAATATATACACAGACACACACGCACACACACACATACACAAATATATACACAGACACATACACACACACATACACAAATATATACACAGACACACACGCACACACACACATACACAAATATATACACAGACACATACACACACACATACACAAATATATACACAGACACACACACACACACACATACACAAATATATACACAGACACATACACACACACATACACAAATATATACACAGACACACACACACACACATACACAAATATATACACAGACACATACACACACACATACACAAATATATACACAGACACACACACACACACATACACAAATATATACACAGACACACACACACACACATACACAAATATATACACAGACACACACACACACACATACACAAATATATACACAGACACATACACACACACATACACAAATATATACACAGACACATACACACACACATACACAAATATATACACAGACACACACACACATACACAAATATATACACACACACACGCACACACACACATACACAAATATATACACAGACACATACACACACACATACACAAATATATACACACACACACGCACACACACACATACACAAATATATACACAGACACATACACACACACATACACAAATATATACACACGCACACACACACATACACAAATATATACACAGACACATACACACACACATACACAAATATATACACAGACACACACACACACACACACATACACAAATATATACACACACACACGCACACACACACATACACAAATATATACACAGACACATACACACACACATACACAAATATATACACAGACACACACACACACACATACACAAATATATACACAGACACATACACACACACATACACAAATATATACACACACACACACACATACACAAATATATACACAGACACACGCACACACACACATACACAAATATATACACAGACACATACACACACACATACACAAATATATACACAGACACATACACACACACATACACAAATATATACACAGACACACACACACATACACAAATATATACACAGACACACGCACACACACACATACACAAATATATACACAGACACATACACACACACATACACAAATATATACACAGACACACACACACACACATACACAAATATATACACACACACACGCACACACACACATACACAAATATATACACAGACACATACACACACACATACACAAATATATACACACACACACGCACACACACACATACACAAATATATACACAGACACATACACACACACATACACAAATATATACACAGACACACACACACACATACACAAATATATACACAGACACATACACACACACATACACAAATATATACACAGACACACACACACACATACACAAATATATACACAGACACACACACACACATACACAAATATATACACAGACACACACACACACACATACACAAATATATACACAGACACATACACAAATATATACACAGACACACACGCACACATACACAAATATATACACACACGCACACACACACATACACAAATATATACACAGACACACGCACACACACACATACACAAATATATACACAGACACACACGCACACATACACAAATATATACACAGACACACACGCACACACACACACAAATATATACACAGACACACACACACACACACATACACAAATATATACACAGACACGCACACACACATACACAAATATATACACAGACACACACGCACACACACACATACACAAATATATACACAGACACACACGCACACACACACATACACAAATATATACACAGACACACACACATACACAAATATATACACAGACACACACGCACACACACATACACAAATATATACACAGACACACACGCACACACACACCTACACAAATATATACACAGACACACACGCACACACACACATACACGAATATATACACAGACACACACACACACATACACAAATATATACACAGACACACACAAATATATACACAGACACACACACACATACACAAATATATACACAGACACACAAATATATACACAGACACACACGCACACACACACATACACAAATATATACACAGACACACACGCACACACACACATACACGAATATATACACAGACACACACACACACATACACAAATATATACACAGACACACACAAATATATACACACGCACACACACACATACACAAATATATACACAGACACACACACACACATACACAAATATATACACAGACACACACAAATATATACACAGACACACACGCACACACATACAAATATATACACAGACACACACACACACACACACATACACAAATATATACACAGACATACACACACATACACAAATATATACACAGACACACACAAACATATACACAGACACACACGCACACACACACAAATATATACACAGACACACACACACACACACATACACAAATATATACACAGACACACACACACACACACACCTACACAAATATATACACAGACACACACGCACACACACACATACACGAATATATACACAGACACACACACACACATACACAAATATATACACAGACACACACAAATATATACACAGACACACACACACATACACAAATATATACACAGACACACAAATATATACACAGACACACACGCACACACACACATACACAAATATATACACAGACACACACACACACATACACAAATATATACACAGACACACACAAATATATACACAGACACACACGCACACACACACAAATATATACACAGACACACACACACACACACATACACAAATATATACACAGACATACACACACATACACAAATATATACACAGACACACACAAACATATACACAGACATACACGCACACACACACAAATATATACACAGACACACACACACACACACATACACAAATATATACACAGACACACACACATACACAAATATATATATACACACACACACACACACAAATATATATATACACACACACACATACACAAATATATAAACAGACACACACAGAGACACACACAGTATGATTACACTGTAAAGTGTGGCTCTGTCTCTACAGAACTGAGAGACTGAATTTCACACGTGATCTGTTTTTTCACACGTGGCTGTGTGAGTCATGTGATCATGTGAAAAACACACGGATGTTAAGATGCGTTTTATCATGTTACAGCCAGTGTTGAACTCACGTAAACATTTTTACAGCTTTATAATGAAGAAAGAAAGAAAGAAAGAAAGAAAGAAAGAAAGAAAGAAAGAAAGAAAGAAAGAAAATAATAATAATAATAATAATAATAATAATCATAATAATAATAATAATTAAATATTACTACTACTACTACTACTACTACTACTACTACTAATAATAATAATAATAATAATAATAATAATTAATAATAATAAAATGCAAATGAAAAATAACATGGAAAGAAATGAATGATGTGATTTATGTGCAAAAAGTTAATAATTTTTTTTTACTAATGATTAATTAATATAAATTCATCATACTGGAAGATGACATGAAAATACAAAAAAACAAAAAAAATCAATCAGTCAGTCATGTTGGGGAAAAAAAAACGAGTTGAAAAATAAAAACAAAAATTGGAAAAAAAAAATAAATGAATGATGTAAACCTGTGTGAACACTAAATGGGACAAAATAAACCCACATGCACTGCATTTAAAAAATGAACATGGTAAAAAGAAACAAATTCAAATTAAAAAATTTCAATAAATTAGTAACAAAAAAGGGAAAAAAACAAAGAAACATTTAGAAATAAATTTAAAATAATTAAATTAATTGAAAATTAATTACAAGAGAAAATCATTCAGAAACCACCAAAAAATGAACACGCACAAATCATAAATGAATCATACATAAAAAAAATAAAAATAAAAAAAACAAGAATTGAAGCATGCACTACATGTGACGTGTCTAAAAAGAAAACAGAAGAATATCAGGTGTGATTTTTGTGTAGCGACGCCTCCTTCAGGTTTGTGTTCGATTCACGTTCATGGTGTCTCCTCTCAGCTTTAACGAGGATCCGCTGGGAAAGTTTCAGTAGAAAAATGGCACCACAAATCTGTTTTTTTTTTTTTTTTCTAAGAACGTGTTGTTTGTCACGGATGAAGTGCTTTCTTGGATTGCGTACAGAAAAACAGCGAACGAGGGAAGCGGCAGGACGAGTGCAGCCTGTAAATTACATCTGACACCCGTTCAATTACACTGCTTTACTCACTGGACCGAGAAGACAAATGCAGAGGAAATTCTGCTGCTAAAAAATAAAAGTGTTTACAACTCTGATTGGTCGGAAAGTGTTGATTAGTTTTCTGTAACAGCGGCTCTGACAATAACACAGGTTATCATTTCTATAGCAACAGGGACAAATTAAAAATGTATAATCGTTAATAAAACTAGGAGATGTTTGATTAACATTTTTGTGAAAAGTCTCGAGTCTCTAAAGCTTTTTTTCCGACATCACTACCCAATCCCATCACTATCTAAACACATCACTATCCAATAACATCACTATTCAATCTGATCACTATCCAATCCCATCACTATCCAATAACATCACTATCCAATCCCATCACTATCTAAACACATCACTATCCAATAACATCATTATCCAATCCCATCACTATCCAATAACATCACTATCCAATCCCATCACTATCTAAACACATCACTATCCAATAACATCATTATCCAATCCCATCACTATCCAATAACATCACTATCCAATCCCATCACTATCTAAACACATCACTATCCAATAACATCATTATCCAATCCCATCACTATCCAATAACATCACTATCCAATCCCATCACTATCTAAACACATCACTATCCAATAACATCATTATCCAATCTGATCACTATCCAATCCCATCACTATCCAATAACATCACTATTCAATCTGATCACAATCCAATCCTACTCAGCTAGTTCAGGGTCAGATCTAGTGCTGTTGAAATTCTGTGCTCTGATTGGTCGGAAGGTGTTGATTAGTTTTCTATAACAGCAGCTCTGACAGTAACACAGGTTTCTATGTTACGTTTCTATAGCAACAGCACGCTCACGTAAAGGGTTGGAATAAAAACGTATGTAATACGTATTAATAAAACAATGAGACGCTTGTTTAACATTCATGTGAAGAGTCTCAGAGGTACAGCTGTAAGTTTTTTCCTGACATGTTCAGGACAGAGGAGTTAACGCTTCACTGCGGTTTCTCTGTAACGTGACAAGCTGTGGGGTTTTTATCTTGTTAACTTCGAGAGAGAGAGTGAGAGAGAGAGAGAGAGAGAGAGAGAGAGAGAGGGAGGATGGTGATGAAGATGGAAATAACATAAGCTTCTTTCTAAAAATAAAGACATTGTAAACAACTTTAATTGTTGCTGGAACAAATCCTACAATTATCCTCCATGTTTCTTGCTAAAAGTCTCAGCAGTCGTGTTTTCTCTCATCATGGAGGACTGAAGATTACAGCTGAGAGCTGAATGAAGACTCAATGAATCAGATTCACTCACAGGAACAAGACTACACTGTGAAGATTACTGGAATGATCAGATTGGGCATCGCTATCCCATCATTACCACTATCCAATCCAATCACATCACCATCACGTCACATCACTATCCAATCTCACAACTATCCTATCCAATCACATCACTATCCAATCTCATAACTATCCTATCCAATCACATCACTATCCAATCTCACAACTATCCTATCCAATCACATCACTATCCAATCTCATAACTATCCTATCCAATCACATCACTATCCAATCTCATAACTATCCTATCCAATCACATCACTATCCAATCACATCACTATCCTATCCAATCACATCACTATCCAATCTCACATCTATCCTATCCAATCACATCACTATCCAATAGTTATGATTTGTTTACTTGTTTTTGAATGATCTGGACTTGTTTACGAATGATTCTGACTTGTTGATTTGATTTGTTTACTCATTTATGAATGATCCAGACTTGTTTACAAAAGTCCCTGTCTTGTTTATTTGATTGGTTTCCTTGTTTACGAATGATCCGGACTTGTTAGAGGACGATGTTTGAATTTTAAACCCCCTCACGGTACAGAAAGCTCTGTTTTCAGTCTCACTCTTCTGGACGTTCAAGATTAGTAAATATTTTTGAACCTACAGTAAGGGGTTTTGATTTGAGATGCAGATCATGACGACAATCACGCAGACGGCAGAAGGTTCTGAAGATAAACAGAGGAAATCTGTCTGAAATCGCTAAACATTAACCAGATCGATGGAAAGGTTTTGTCTCTAGAGTGCCATCTAGTGGACACTGCATTTAATCCTCCAGGTGAATATAGAATACGCAGGTGATAATGTCAACAATCCGAAGTTAGCATTTTTTTTTTAAAAATTCTTCTGCATGGTGTTTTTTGTTAACAGTGCATCTTAAACAGTGGATTTCATTTGAGATGTTAATCTGTAGCCTGTGTGTTTGTGAAAAGTGAAATGTTTGTGTTCACAGTGGAATAGATCACTTTCCAAACAATTGCTATTTAAACCAGTAAAACCCCCCTCTGCAGTGTAGCTCGTTAAAAAGCATTAGCATGTGGCACGTGACACCAGGACCCGCCTCGGAACCACAACATGGAGCATCTGCTCTCTATGTTTCTTCCCCTGAAGCTTCAAGAAGCCGTGCTTTTCTCTCCGCTAACTGCATTCCTGCAGATGATTTTGTCTGAAGACAATATTTACACTCGGTTTCAGCATCTACACAAGTGTGTAATTAACCGAGCAATTATACACTTCCACTGAAGGAGCCCAGAGGCTGAAGGAGAAGAATGGAGAAGATCACAGGAAGCCGGAACGGGAGCGAGGAACGGGGAAAACTCTGAAAGAATAAAAAAAAAGCAGCTTCGTTTGGCATCTCCTTCTTTACAGGGTTCCTGGATGTTACACAAACACACACACATACACACACACCCATCAGTACAACACGCACACGGCGGCTGGTAATTGTAAAAAGAGATTAATGGAAATAATCAGACACACAGCAGTGTGTCTAATCTACTACTAGCTTGTCTGATTAGACAGGCCTGAGTGATCACGCTAAACAAATTAAACTGAAATAACAAATAGGGCAATCCTCCTTATTAAATATCAGAAGCACTTTATCTAATAAGCTTGTGCGTTTCT
This sequence comes from Hemibagrus wyckioides, assembly GCF_019097595.1. Taxonomy (NCBI): domain Eukaryota; kingdom Metazoa; phylum Chordata; class Actinopteri; order Siluriformes; family Bagridae; genus Hemibagrus; species Hemibagrus wyckioides. The sequence goes on along the minus strand of NC_080734.1, from coordinate 3,145,649 downwards.
GTGACATGCGCTATACCGAAAGTTTGTGCACCCCTGTCCGCTGTCCAATTAACGAAGAACAATAACGATATATAAATATTCATGAATGTTCATGAGCATCACTGATACTCCTCCAGACATGTCCATGATGAGCACAAATACACAAAGCTGGTGTGAGGTTGGGTGGAGGTTCACGTCTTGTGTTTTGTGTGTTGCTTTCAGGTCTAATGGCTCATTAGAAATGGAAAATCTACGAGAATTATCTATTTATGAATTTCTTCGTCCTTCTTAAACAACTTTTAAGATGATTCTTAACATCATTGTTTTTAGTTTGTTTTATTTGTGCAGAAAAGATCGTGTTAAAGTGCAGGGCATGTCAGTGTGGGCGTGTCCAGATCGACCGGTGCAAATCAGGAGCGACTCATGCACCAATGGGATGATTTGATTTGTCATGGAATGGAACACTAGCTCCACAGGCTAGCCCCGTCCACGAAGACACGCTGTTACTATGGCAACCGGGTGGTGCGATAAGATCATTGTATTTCTGAACATTTTATGCTTCAATAATCAATAAACTCAATGTTCAAAACGATAAAGTGATGCTTTTAGACATTTTCAAACATAAGAAATACAGTGTTTTGTTTTTTCTTACTCTAAACTAGTGACATCATTCACTCTGCTTCACTGCTCACACACTGTTTCAATTTAAGTTTTAGCTTTCTTTTAGGGGTGTGTCACACACACACACACACACACACACACTCAGACACACACCCCTCAAGTGATATCAGGGTGTTAACGCTCCATTAACACAAAGGAAAAAAAGATGCTGCAGATGGCTGTGGAAATATTTATTTATTTACTGTTGTTGTTTTCTCCACACTTACTAGTATCGCCCGTCTAGACAACTACTGCTAACTTCCTGTCAGAATGAACAAGGAAAATCCTCCAACACACGGCTTTACAGTGCACCAAAAAGAAAAGTTCCATTTTTGTAAATTTACGAACACCAGAGGGAAACGATGAGACTCACAAAAACCACAACAATCAGTGTGTACAGTCACCAAATACACTGCTGTCACAACATCCCCCAGGAGCTGACGGTCTGTTTAAAGGGAGCCGGAAGAATACAATTGGATCAGACAACACTGATATACGGTTAGTAAAGACCAAAACAAAACACACACACAGACACACACACACAGCATGAATAAAGCTGGCAATGAGATCCAAGGATGCATCCAAGACTTAAAAAAAAAACACCTGAGGTGTTAATAAAGCTACAGGGGAGAAGACGAGAGAATGCACAAGCAGGAAGTAGAAACAGGAGGTCACCATCAGTGGTCAGGAAAACCTGTCTGAGACTGGATGCAAAAATGGTGACAAAAATGGCAAAAATAATAAAAAAAATCTCTCACAGCTTGTGTCCTAGTGGGTTTTGACCGGGTTCTCCATTTTCCTCCAACCTCCCAAAAACACAGAAGGTGTGAACGAGTGTGTGAATATGTGTGAATGTGTGTGTGTGTGTGTATGAGAATGATTAGCAATGTCCTATCCAGTGTGTGTTCTCACCTCACGCTTATAAAGTGCTGACTGAAAGTGAAGAAGTAAAATATTAATTTATTGCAACTAATGCCTCCCTAAACACCTTTATTGCGTAGAGTTTTACTGCAAGCTTGTTAGTGTAGCCCACTTTAGACAAAAATAACTTTATAGAGAACATGTCATATGAAAAACCTACTATCGGTTATTTATATTCACAACGCGCTACTGCCATCTGGTGGCTGTTACTGGAATTGCTGAGTAAAAAAATAACCCAGAAAGGACACGAAAATGAACAAATTAGCGTTTATTTCTTCCAGTTTTAGATCGGAAAGCACTTTCAGAACACGTTATTGTTTTATCGATAATAAACTGTATAAAATTAGCTCTTCATTCAGCCGGGAGGTGAAAAAACCCACTGAAAATTTGTCACGTATTATCAGGCAGAGATAAACTAATAAAACAAATCTAATGTTAATGTGTGACGGAAATCTTCTTAATGCGCTAATTAGGGGTGGAAAAAAGTCTGAGAAATGATGCTTCAATGTAACTGATTATTTTGCCCCCTGCTTCGGCTAACATCTGTTGTTTACCATGCTGTATGCTAACGCTAGCTAGCTAAACTCCTCACTAAACATGAACTCGTGCAAACTCGATATTTTTCCTCTGTAACGTTATATTAAAACGGTATACATTTTTAATGATATAAATGATTGTTTCAAAGAACTGGAGCACAGCATGGGTTGAGTACACGATTTATTTCCTGTATTAGAATCCATCACACTCACTGATCTCACTTTAAACAGGAATTTAAACCAAATTTAAAGACGACGACAACAACAACAACAACAACAACAAAAAATCCTCAGCTGCACATTAGACTTTTAAATAAACATCAGAGCGCCACGCAAACCCCTTTTACAACAACTTCCTGAGCTTTACAAATCAAAAAAAATTACACAAAATAGGTAGTACAAAGAACAAAAAGCTTTACAGATAATCTTAAGTGTACAAGAAAACATCTTTGTCTGAAAATCTAACAGTAGCAGCAGCCAGAAGTTCTTCTACATCTTTTACAAAAGTGAACAGTGATCACAACGTGCAAAAAAAAAAAAAACCCGTCATCGAATTTCATACCTTGTATCCGAAGTAAATTTAATCCCAGTATAAAAATATATATGTGTAAAGAAAAACAACAAAGCGTGGAAAAAAAACACCCTAAAACTAAATATACAAGTAATAGATTTGTTCTCGAGATGGGATTAGATAAAAACAAAGGACATACATTTTTCTGTTTAAAAAAAGGATTCAAAAGAAAGACGTGAACGGCAGTCGATGATGGGAGTCGATGATGGGAGTCGATTTAAAATTTAAAGCAAAGGCCAAAACCCAAACAAAAGAGAGTCATTTGAAATCCTGATATCTGTGGCTTTGAACTGCCTTTTGCCTCAGGGCCATCAGGAGCTGAGTGGCGTGTAAAACAGACTGTCTGATTTCACACATATGCAAATGTCCTTGAGCTGCAAACCAAGTGGTCAAGTCAAGTGGGGGGGAACAAAAAGGAACAATTAAGATGCATGAACTGCAATTACACCGCGGTGGAGCAGAAATGACCTGGATGCCAGACTCACGGCCATGAGAAACGTGTAAAAAACGATAACCCGAAGGTATTTATCCGTGAACTAACGGCACGCCGTGATGCAAAGCCCTCTTCCACATGTAATAAGTGGAACGTGGAGTGAGAGGGAAGTAAGACCTGAACTCTTTGAATGTAGGGAATGATTTCTCCTCAAAGCGCTGCTGGAGGAACAGTTTAGCCTTGGCCTTGAAGTTCGCCAACGCCACGACGTCCATCACGAACATCTGCTCGTTGTTGTTGGTCTTGTCAGATAGAGGATAGTATGATTTGGAGTATTCGGGACTGGTGTCGACGGTGTGGTTTTTAAAGTACTCGGCATTTCCATCAAATGTAAAGCGTTCCTGGGTTTCTTCTCGCTTCAGGATGTCTGCTGCAGTGTCGATGCCTTCCGGTTTCTCAGACTCAAAACTCAGATCAGACGCTTTCTCTGATCTCTTATACCTCCAGAGCCTGTAGTAATATGACGATATGAATGGAAACCTGAGCTTGAATTTGAACAGCGATATCTTAGATTTCTGAGCGCATGCTTTAGCTTCTTCTCTGAGTTTCTTCTTTTGCAGGTAGATCAGACGGAGACTCTTCTGGCTGCACCTTGAGAGCCGGACTCTGGGGATTACTCTGTGACTCGCTAGCAAACCCGGCGGCAACAGCTTCCCTTTTGGATTCTGGACTTTATCCAGATCTGGGCTTTCTTCCCCGTTTCCTGACAGATCTTTGAATGGCGTGAACAGCAAGGCTTCTCTTCTCCAATTGTAGTACGTTGACCTTGAGATTCCCGGGAACCTTCGTTTGAAAATGCGGTAGGGAAACGACGTGTTGGTGGCGATGCAGTTCTGGAGGCTTTTCTTCGCTTCTTGCATCAGGGCTGCGTTCTGAAATCGATCTCCTTCCATTTTCTCAGACTTGAGTGCCAAAATGCTGGTGAAGGTCTCCTGGACTGGCTGCTTCATGGTCTCCGGAGAGGACCAGTAGTCCTGCTCGTTGCTATCTCCAGGGCTCACCTCTCCGGTGGAACCTCCAGAACCGATACTTCCAGTAGCCATGAGTTCATGTTTCCAGGCATAATACGTGGATCTGGAGATTTCTGGAAAGAACTCTCTGAACTGATTCTGGGGAATGAGCTTACCTTCTTTGTAACAGGACTGGAAAAAGTGTTTAGCTTCATACCTGGCAACTGATTTCTTATGATACTCCATGCTTTGCCTCTTCCAGCGATAGAAGGTGCTCTTTGTTATGTTGAACTTGTCTTTCAGGGTGGAGTAGGAAAGCTGCGAGTCCTCATTCAGCAAATCCAGGGACTTGACCGATGACAACCGTTGCTCGCTCCCTGGACTTCCGATTTTAAGATCACCTGCATGAATTAAGGCCACAAAGTTGCGTGGTTTGAAAATGGAGCCAGCCTCAAGCTCGCCAGACCACATAATGTGGAGGGTCAACGGCTCAGAGTCTTTGGGCCACGTTCTGGGACGGATCAGGCGATTGAAATAGGGCCTGATCTTGAGGTTAAACATCGGATAAATGGAGTAGATGTTGCACTGGAGGACGGAAGCCAGCGCGTAGACGTGCCACATGTTCGCAAAAGAGCTTGGAAAGCAAGAAGCCTTGACATCAGCATCAAAAATGGCCTCCAGAACCTGCATAGGCAGCCTGAGCATGTCCTGTGACTCTTCAGCGCAGAGTGAAAACCTGGATGCTTGCAGCATGACCTTGGAGTCAATCATGCCACATAGGTAATACTGCTTCCACAGGAGCATCTCCACCACCGTCCTGACCTGCAGCTCCAAGCTCAGGCTTGTGGACCCCACCAGAAGCATACTGGCGGCATCAAACAGCAGGTTGCCCTCCCCTTTGCAGACCAGAGGAAGCAGGCCAGCCGGGGCATCTGCCGGGTAAAGCCTGTGAGCCACGGCATCGATGCCCATCCAAGAAGAGATCTCTGAGCACACGGCTGTCGGGAGGTGAAAAGGAGCGAGGACTTGCTCCACCTCCAGGGCCACTTTTATCAAGGCATCCAAGCCCATGGACTCGGTAGCCTCCTGGAGCTCCTCCAGCACGGAGAGCACCAGCTCTTTCCTCTGAATCATGTCTGCAGTGAAGAACACAAGGAGAACATCGGATTGGCATCAAATACGAATGAAATGGACAATAAACCATGTGACTGTGTGCCACTTAATGTCATAAAGATAACCAAACTATTAAACTTGTGATGTGTCAAGGATAAATATCTGTTTTTGTTGCCACATTTTTGGAGAAGTTATCTCCAGGTACATCATCTGCATGATGTAGACAAAGTTGTAATTTCAAATCTTAACAATCAATCAATAAAGCAAGCTAATGGCGTATAGCAGAACTAAGTATTTAGACAATTTAGAAACAAAATGTTTTGCTTTACTGCCACGTGCAAGTTGCAGTCTTGTGAAACATCATTAAGAAAATAATCATGATTAAGAATAAACGACTTCACAGATGCGTGGAACAAAACAATGCGCAGAATAAATTAGATTTAAATGAAAGAATAATCTGATAACAAAACGCTGTTTCGGCTTGAGAAAAAAAGAGAAAGGAAAAGAAAACAGCAGGTTTAAGCTTATCACAAATAAATGAGTGAGTAAGAGCGCATTAAGTTACTTCTTCACGCCTGACGGAAAATCAGCGGGTTTTTTTTCTCCAGCACATTAATCAGACAATCAGACACATCATTAATCCACGAGTGCAATAAAAATAAATAAACAGATAATAAAACGCGCTTTACCTCCGCGTGTTAAAACTGCGACTAAAACCTTCCGTGTGTTAAAAAATCAGATCAAACTAGTCCAAAAAAACTCATCCCCGAGGCCTCGCGCGCGCGCGCGCTTTAAACGCTGCGTTTTGATCCAAAGACACAACTCAAAGTTCCGCGTGCGCTCCCTGAACTCGTACTTTAGCTGTAAATAACTTTAGAAAAGTCTTACCTTTAAATATAAAAACAGCTCCTCGTGTGACTCAGGTGTGTGTGTGTGTGTTTGTATATGTATATATGTGTGTGTGCGCGCGCAGAGATGAAGGACCAGTGTGTGGATGCGAGTTTACTCCATGACTCAGAAACTGATTCGACTCCGAGCCGAGATCATTTGAAACGAGAAGGTCCTCCTCCAGGAAATGGTCCATCACCCACTTTGGGGCTTTTTTGTCTCAGGTTTGGAAAGCACGCGCGCGCGCGCACGCGCACACACACATTGGCGTTACGGTGTGCGTTTAATTACCAAAAGGCCATAAGTGCCACGGGCGTCTTCACTTTAATAACACTAATAAGGGTCAAATGGTTTATTTTGAGGTCATTCAAACTGTCCAATCAGCTCCTCATAGATCCAACACTGGATAGTGAAGATTTTTCCCCCTTTTTTAAAGATTTAAAGATAAACTTTTGTTCACATTTCGTTTTATTGTTTGTGTTGATGTTTTGAAAGAAAACTTGATTTAAATACCAAACAACATCAAGGACAATAATGACCATACAAACTCTGTTGTTTAGACTAGATTATTAATGCAAAACATTTACGCAAAAAGCAAGAAAAAATACTAAAGTACTTTCATTCTGATGAGCTAGAATTCAGCAAAACAGTTTACATTTTATTCATGTATTCATGTATTTTAACAGAAATATACAGGTTCATGAGGCAAGTTCAGGTCCTCCAGATAACCAAACATCAACATAGATATCATAAATATCTCTCACAGTGACCTGATGCTCTCAGAGAGAACCGGGTTTTGTGCTTTAAACAGGAAACTGGGTTTAAATATCAGGTAACTTCCAGACAAATTGTTTATAAATACAAAAATCACTTCCATCACAGTCATCAGGACGAACATAAAATTCTCCACAGGCCAGTAGGAAATAATAATAATAATAAAGAGAAAGTTATTAAAAAGAACTTATTTCACAATGCTAAAAAACTAAAAAAGACAATCCTAGCATTTTTAGAACAATAATATAAAGTCATTAAACTGTCACACTGCATATTTCAGTCACATTAAAAAGATTTCCATTACATCACTTCTGGTCATGTGAGGATTCTGTTGGAAATTCTAAAAATAAAATAAAATAAAACATTTATTTAGTTAAATAAATTTAAATGAATTCAAATTTTATTTTTTTAATGATTTTTTTAGACCATTATATATTTTTAATTTTCCATCTTTAGCAGTTATTAATATTGCACAAAAGCCCAGAGATTATTTATTTATTTTTTATAAGTCTAAAAAGTAAAGTAAGTGAAGTCTTGTGTATAAATTTGCTGTAAATACTGCATCCCTGTACATCCTCACATAACCATAGGTTAGAATTCTTAGCTTCATTATTTTACTCTTTAACTCGAAGTGAGAAATGATCAGTTGACACTTTTATGACACGCAGGATTTAGCTGCAGCTTGTTGCCTCAGCACATATCAGGTCATAAGGAAAAATGTCTTTAAATGTCCTAAGTAGAAAAAGGGTGTTATTTAAGATTTAGGAAACTTTTCCAGGTCTTAAAGTTGAAACTGATCTGAACTGGTGTCTTAAATCCTGTGTGTAACATGAAGAAGTGGAAACGTGAAGGCGAGGGTCGTGTTGAACTGATGATGTGATTGGATCTGGACAGACCACAATGTACAGTTTTGTGGATTAGACACAGAGAGAGAGAGAGAGAGAGAGAGAGAGAGAGATGTAGACGGTGTGTGTGTGTATGGAGCTGAGTGTGAGACAAGGTTGTGTGTGGAGATGCCGTGGTGTGTATCACGCCCTCGTTGTTCCTGGGTGATTTTTAACACCTCTCTCTGTCTGCCTTTTGCACGTCTTTCACAGCACCTTTTGTTCCAGGTGCACAGTCATGACTGTTTCACTCACAACAACCCCCCCAATCACCCCCTCACCCACCCTCCGAACCACCCCATCCACGCCCAGAGCCCCCATCACACCTTCAACCACCCCCAAAACTGCCCTCAGACCCCCCTCAATCCAACCCCTGCCTATGGTTTATTTATTTATGTCTGCTTGTTTATTTCATTCATTTCTAGTTTCAGTGTTTTTCTGAATGGTTTCCATGACAACACAAGTTATGTGCTATGTTATTTACTTCATGTGTTCATTAATATTATTGTTTTATTATTTTTCTTTCTTTAGATTAGTTTAGTTTTCTTGAATGAAGCTTTAATTCCAGTACACTTCCTTGTCTGCAGAGTTCTAGTCCTACACTGACTCTTTCTGTGTGTGTGTGTGTTAACATTAATTTCTTTACCAGAGTGTGTAAAGTTCATGAGATAGTTGAGATCATGGTGCGAGGTTTCTGAGTGGAACATCAGTTCTCTCTGAGTGCCTTTGTGTGTATATCAGGATTCAGAACCACACACACACACACACAGCGTTTAAAATGCTAATGCTGCAACGTTGGGGTCGGCTCCACCGGTCTGCTGCATGCTGGGCCACTAGGCTGAGTGTGTGTGTGTGTGCGTGTGTGTGTGTGTGTGTGTGTGTGTGTGAGAGAGAGAGAGAGGTGGGAGTTCAAAGATCAGCAGCTCAGGGGACGAGGGGAAACCCAGCACCTTTTGTTCTTGAGCTTGGCAGTGTGAGGCGAGGACGAGTCAAGATCAGGTCCTCGACACCTCCAGGGATCGTCACAACATGAGGCTCTGAAACACGCCGCTGCTCTCGGCTCGCCTTTGTCTCCTCTCCGCTTATCTCATTAGCCCGAGAATGCTAAGCACAGCCGAGTGAAGATAAAAGATCACAAACGTTTCAGACTTCACTGGGGGTTTTTTCTCTCTTTGAGGCGTTTGAACACTTCGCTTCAAGAGCTGAGGGCAAAATGCAAACTTCTTCTCTGATTCTCTTTGGGTTTAGTTTGTAAAGCTGAGCAGCGTCTTTAACTTCCTCTGAGTGGAGCGAGAGGCGTCGAAAAACACAGAGCTTTTTCAGAAAAACACAGAGCTTAACAAACCTTCAGGAAAGTCAAAATAAAATAAAATAAAATAAAATAAAATAAAATAAAATAAAATAAAATAAAATAAAATAAAATAAAATAAAATAAAATAAAATAAAATAAAATAAAATAAAATAAAATAAAATAAAATAAAATAAAATAAAATAAAATAAAAAGTAAAATATAAAGAAAAGTAAAATAAAATAAAGTAAATAAAAAAAGTAAAAATAAAGTAAAATAAAATAGAATAAAATAAAAAGTAAAGTAAAAAAATGACATAAAATAAAAAGTTAAATAAATAATAAAAGTTGTTATTTAATTCTCGAATAGATACAACAGCAATATAGGTTGTATGTTTATATGAAAAAAAAAGAAACAACCTTTTTAAAGGAAATATTCTCTTTTAGTTAATATTAATCAATTGTTATACTTATTTTATCATTATTATTATTATTTATTTTCTTATTTGTGTGACTATTTTATTCTTTCTCCATTTTCCATTTTCCATTTTCTATTAAAGCACATCATTTATTAAAAAAAAATATTAATATAAATTATTTACTACATTAAATATATATATTATTTTTTAATCTATAAAATGGTAATAATTAAAGAATATTTCTTCTTTGCAGTTAAAATATAAAAATGTACAAAATGTACAACTATCGTAAAATCTATTTAGAACTCTTTCTTTATCTATCCATCAGTCAGTGTATCGTTTACTTTCATTATGAAATGTTTATTCAGAATTAAATGAAATTAAAATCATTTATTTTTTTGCTATTATTGGTTGCTGATTAAAAAAAAATGACGTCACCTACAAAAAAAATAAAAAAGTTGACGTCTGTATGTAACAATACAGTGTGTGTGTGTGTGTGTGTTAATGAGCAGCAGTGTGTGAGGAGGAATCGCCTGTTTCCTGTTCATTTCAGTGTGTAAATGAATAAAGCCACACCTGACTGCTTTCACTGAAACTCTCTAAAAATAAAACCTTTCTTCTTCTGTTTTTTTATGGCCTGCTGTTAATAAGAGTTTTATTCAGACTCAAAGTGACATTAGAGCACATTAATCATCTTTCATAAAATTACCCTTTCTGCTTATGACATTAAAGCTGAAAGTCAAATTCTACAGAATAAAAGTAGCTGTAGTTAATCAGCATTAAATCACCTCGGAGAAACACACGCTGTTTGGACCAGAAATGAATAAAGAAGACAGATAATATTAAGAGTCCAGACACTCTCTGAATTCCTGACCAGAAGCCACTGGGACCAGGAGATTATTCACACACACAGAGATTTACACAGTTTAATGGCAATACATCAAGCCGCTGCTGAGAGAGACGCTGCCTCACTTCCTGTTTTGCGTGGAATTCTCAGGGCGTGAATGATCTTCTGTGCTGACATCAGTTCCTGTTGCTAAACATCTGTGCCATGTGCAGTTAGAGAAAAACAAACAAACAACCAAAAAAAAAAACAACCTTGCAGAGAAATGACCTCACTTCCTGTCTGATAGAATTAATTCATTAAAATATGAAAAAAATGTTCAGTCTTTTAAAAATAAAATAAAATAATAAAATAAAATAATAAAAATAAAATTAATTAATTAATTAATTAATTAATTAAAAATAATTAACATATTAACATCAATTTTTATGACATTATCAGAGAGGTTTAGAAATATATACACAGTGTCTGGCTTTTTTCTCTACATTCCAGTAATTGTTGGTCTAAACACACATTGTGTTATAAATTCAGTGTTCATGATATTCTTCTCCGGTGTCTGTGCTTCATTATGAAGATTTATTTTAATCCATTCTGATAACCAGTCAACTCTATCAACTCATTAGAGTCAAACCCTCCACTCATCACTCACACAGATGAACAGATCAGATGTTTATAAAGACGTATGAGTCAAAGTCAAAGAAGCTTTATTGTCACTTCAACTATATATAGCTGATGCAGTACACAGTGAAGTGAAACAACATTCCTCCTAGACCAGAGGTGCTACACAGAACAAAAACAGTGTACAGGGTGATGCAGACAAACATAGAACTAAACATATAACATAGAAGCATTAAAGTTACTAAAGACAAAGAAAGAAAGAAAGAAAGAAAGAAAGAAAGAAAGAAAGAAAGAAAGAAAGAAAGAAAGAAAGAAAGAAAGAAAGAAAGAAAGAAAGAAAGAAAGAAAAGAAAAGAAAAGAAAAGAAAAGAAAAGAAAAGAAAAGAAAACAACTCACAAATGCAAGTTTATTCTCATCATTCAGCTAAACAAACCGATTCAAAGAGCCGATTCAAAGAGTCATTTGAGAACAATTCATCTCTGGTAATTATGATATTTCTTTTAGGTTAGAGATTATAGAACAAGTTTTATTGGGGTATAATTTTGAACATAAAAAAGTATTTAGGGGAACAGAGGAAGAATTATATGGATGTGTGGGTCTCTTCCTCCTCTTCTTCTTCTTCCTCCTTTTAATATAATAATAATAATAATAATAATAATAATAATAATAATAATAATAATAATAATAATAATAATAATAATAATTATTATTATTATTATTATTATTATTATTATTATTATTATTATTATTATACAAAAAGCAGATCAACATTTAGAAATATAATAATAATAATAATAATAATAATAATAATAATTATTATTATTATTATTATTATTATTATTATTATTAATGGACACTTTATGACATTTGGAAAGCCTATGTTCATTCTCACATGCAAATATTTGATAATTAATTTAAAGAGGTCACATAATATTACATTCAAATTCACAATTTATTGGTCACATACGAAATCATACACAGTATGACATGTAGTGAAATGCTTTTTACGACTGTCTTACATAAAAAAGAAAGAGTAAAAAAGAAAAAGTGTGGACATGAAAAATAGGGGATATAGTTAAGAATATATAGGGAAAAGTAGGGAAAATGAAATGGTAGAAATCACCAACGAAAATAACTTGAAAGTCAAATGTCAGATATGCATATGCAAATATATGTCTATGTATGCATATATAGCTATATATATATATATATATATATATATATATATATATATATATATATATATATATATATATATATGTAGTATCAATATATATGTTGATACTACATATATATATATATATATATATATATATATATATATATATATATATATATATATATATATATATATATATGTAGTATCAATATAGCAGTAAATATTATAAATAATGAAAAATAAAATAAAAATAAAAAAATAAATAATAAAAATAGTAACAAAAATAGTAATATAATATATAACGTATACAAATATAAAATTGCTATATAAACTAAATATAAAAAAACAAATATAAAAACAAAAATATAATACACTAATATAATACAGTACAATATAGTATATATATAGTATATGTGAAAAATAAAACAATATAAATAAATATATGTGTAGACTCTATAATATATAGAAGATACAGTATATGCATATATGTAGATAAAATGGTCAACTCTGAAATGGTGTAGAAAATGAATACAGTATGTACAGTGTGCATATGTAAGATAAATATATAAATATATATGTAGATGTATATATAAGGCAAATATAAATGTCAGTGCAGTGTGCACACAAAGATGTACAGAAAAGATGTCATGTCGTGTGGGGGTAAGTCCAGAAAGTCCAGATTCTAGGTGTTCTGGTTGAGGGCCCGAATGGCCTGCGGGATATTACAATTAATCTTTCAACTTTAGGACAGAATTTGGTTTTGTTTGGACCGACACACTTGAGCATTTAATTCAAACATTTAAGAGAATCAGATTTTAAGACAAGCTTCACTACAGCGCAGCTTCATTTCCTCTGATTCAGTTTAACATGATCACCTGCCTAGAATATTAGTAGAATTTTAATCTGCAGTGTTTCCATCAGCACACAGCGCCCTCTACTGCAGACCATCAGCATCGTTTCACTCCTGTAGAAATTTTTGTGGACAAAAATATCAGAAGGGCAAAAAGATTACAGCTGATAAAATAATTACAACTCAATATTAAATATTTTAAAGAGATAAAAATGTTGATCTTGAAGCAAAAAATGTATTATAATATTACAGCAGTACAGCTAGATGCAGGATTTAAATAAATAAATAAATACTAATAATACAACTAATAATAATAAAGTTGACTTCCACAGATGTTCCTTCATTATCACAAATTGTGTTTGTATTCTTATGGTAATCATGTTAATGATTATTAATGTTTTTTAATAATCTTGCTCTCTTTAGTGTGTTTTGATTTATTTTGTTGTTGGTAAAGTTTCTTTTTCTTTTCTTTTCTTTACATTTCTGAACAATGTGGTTTTAATCACCATGCTCTTTACAAACGTGTTACACTTCGCTTTACATCTGTATATACTGTAGTGTAAGAACACACACTCACCACTTCATCCTCATGTGTTACACACTCTACTGCTGCACTATTATCTCACTTTAGATACATTAATAACCTGTCTCATAATCTCTATATTGTGGACTTCATTTCATTTTATTCTTGTATGGCATTGTTGTAAATTAAATGTATAGTGTAGTTATTTTATATCTCTACTTTTGACAGCCACTACCAAATTCCTTGTGTGTCTAAAAACAATACACTATACTGCCAAAAGTATTGGCACCTCCATATCATTGAGTTCAGGTGTTGTTTTTCAGGGGTTGGACTCGGCCCCTTAGTTCCAGTGAAAGGAACTCTTAATGCTTCAGCTTCATACCAAGACATTTTGGACAATTTCATGCTCCCAACTTTGTGGGAACAGTTTGGGGATGACCCCTTCCTGTTCCAACATGACACCAGTGTCCAAAGCAAGGTCCATAAAGACATGGATGAGTGAGTTTGGTGTGGAGGAATTTGACTGACCTGCACAGAGTCCTGACCTCAACCCCATAGAACACCTTTGGGATGAATTAGAGTGGAGACTGTGAGCCAGACCTTCTCCTCCAACATCAGTGCCTGACCTCACAAATGCTCACACACACTCACAGAGCTTCTAGAGGAATGGTCAAAAATTCCCATAAACACACTCCTAAACCTTGTGGAAAGCCTTCCTAGAAGAGTTGAAGCTGTTATAGCTGTAATGGGGCGGGACAACTCCATATTACATTCATGTGCATGTAAAGGCAGACGTCTCAGTTTTGGCCTGGCTCACAGCCTCTGCTCTAATTCATCCCAAAGGTGTTCTATGGGGTTGAGGTGCAGGCCAGTCAAGTTCCTCCACACCAAACTCACTCATCCATGTCTTTATGGACCTTGCTTTGGTCACTGGTGTGCAGTCATGTTGGAACAGGAAGGGGTCATCCCCAAACTGTTCCCACAAAGAGCATGAAATTGTCCAAAATGTCTTGGTATGAAGCTGAAGCATTAAGAGTTCCTTTCACTGGAACCCCTGAAAAACAACGCCTGAATTCAATGATGTGGAGGGGTGTCCCAATACTTTTGCCAATATAGTGTGCAATGAACCTGATTCTGAAAGTCAACATGAAGCAGTGATGTATTTGATGTTGACCTCCACTAGATGGCGCTCACTGAAGTGACATAATGCAGCCAGGATCTTATAAACCTCTCTAGAGGATGTGAAGGATGCTGGAGGTACAGTCGTGAAGGTAAAAGGTGGACTTGGGAGTAATCAAGTAAGACGCAAACTTGACCTGATCACATGGTTTTGTTTTCTGACAACTAATAATTCTGCGGTTCTCAAAAGACCATCTGACTGAAAAAAACAAACAAACAAACAGGAAAAACAGTCTTCCTTTTATATATAAGCAATAAAACACTTGTGTGGGTCCAACAGCACTGTTTGATACCTTCATTTCTGATAGAGTGCTCAGTGTCTTACGCCTATATAAACTTTTTTCTTTTATTACTATTATTATTATTGTTGTTGTTGTTGTTGTTGTTGTTGTGTCTGCATGGTGCTGCACACTCTTAAAAAATAGATGTTCCACGAAGGACCAGAGAACAGTAAATGGTTCAAATCTATTTTTCCCTTAATGTCATAAAAAAGATCATTTTTATTAAAATATTTCCACTAAAGAGAACCGTTTGTTCATTGAAACATTCCATGGATGTTAAATGGATGTTCTTCACAGAACCCTAACACCCTAAAGACAAAAAGGAAATTTAAGAACTTTTATTTTTAAGAGTGTACACCGTATAAAAACTACTTAAAGAACCATTTTAGGTTCTCTATATTTTAAGAGTGCAGAACCCTAAAACAAGGGGGTTTTTTTTGGTTCCCCAAAGAACCTTTCAGTAAATGGTTCTTAGAAATCTTTTTCTTTAGTGCCAGAAGGAGCATTTTTATGATGTAAAGAATCTTTTTCCACCACAAAGAACCTTTTGTTCAATGGAAACGCTCCATGGATGTTAAATGGATGTTCTTCACAGAACCATACACCCTAAAGACAAGGACCATTTAAGAACCTTTGTTGTTAGCATTCTAAGTTTATATAATATAATAATAGCATTTTAAGTTTATATAATTATTCCTCAGCCTTTGGTACTTTATAGAATATTTGGGACTTTAATTAGCTTTAATAATAGATTTAATGAGATAAGCTTTAATGTTCTTCCTTGGCCTTGTGTCTTGATATTATAAACAAATTTTCTTTGTCTTTTTGTTTAATTTAGTTTAATTAGGCTATACACACAAACTTATAGATAAAATCTAAATTGAGTTGGGGGAAATTTTAAGGTGTATAAATTTACAGCAGTATTATTATTATTATTATTATTATTATTATTATTATTATTATTATTATTATTATTATTATTATTTAGCCTTTGTGTGTGTTTAAGACCGCGCATGCGCAGTCTCTAATTTGATTAATTAAAATGAAATTCAATATAAAAAATATTTAAATTTCTTCTTTTCTTAATGAAGTTGAAAACATCACCTGATGTGACTGTTGTGTTTCTCTCTCCATCGAGACAAATCAATAATCCGTCTTTACGTGTTTACATGACACGGGATGTGACGGAGGTGAAAAAAAGGTGCGCGTTTATTATTATTTTTAGATAATTTTTTTTTCACTCCCTTCCTCCTCCTTCTCCTCCTCTTCCTCTATCACAGGTTCCGCCTCTCGGTGGATTATTGCATCTGCTGGAGGATCTGCTCATCATTTCATCCCATCGCATCACACTACATCTCATCTAGCTGGACATCAAGAGACAATATTAATCCATCCATCACAGCGCAGAGGATGGGAATGTCGGGATTGATGAGGGAATGGTTGGAAGTGTGCGGGATGAAGGAAGGTGAGCTACTGAGAAGGGAGTGAAAACAAGAGAGAGAGAGAGAGAGAGAGAGAGAGAAGGTGTTGGATAATGAAGGACCGGAGTTTTCTGGATGAACGAGGCAAACCAGCCACGTACACCGGCGACAAGAAAGCGAAAATGGCCGCTCGGACCAACCAGCAGTGGGTTAGATTAGCTACAGTGTTCGCTTATGTTCTGTCCGTGTCTCTGGCTGCCATTATCCTGGCCATTTACTACAGTCTGATCTGGAAGCCGACTTCTTCTGGATCTTCTTCCAGACGGCCCGAGATGTCGGTTATGAGCTGTGCATCATGGTCCATTACTGAGTCCCAGAACAGCACACACGCCGCTGATCTCTCACACACCAACAACACGAACGCATCATCGCTGGAGACGCAGGAGAACAACACCACAACAGCCTGGTTAGTCGCTCTCCAGAGCACAGCCGAACCGAGCCCGGGTTCTACCGATGCACAGCCGAGTCGCGCGCCGACGCAGGATGACGCAGGCCACGCAGACTCTTTCAGCACAAAACCCGTGCGGACTTTCGAGATCTCCGAAAGACCCCGGTTTGATTATGGCTATCAAGGGTCTGGGAGTGATGGCGCGAAAGAAAAAGAGGCAGAAGAAACAGTGGGGGAAGAAAAAGGAGGAGGAGAAGAAGAAGAGAAGGGTCAGCGGCGGACGCGTAAAGCCGCGTCTCCAAACGAAAAGCGGATTAGCGACAAGAAACACGCGCAGCATCACCGCAGATTCACGGACACGGATTTAGCCCGGGGATCTTCTGACGAGGACATTTTTACAGACTGAATGAAAAAAAAGTGCAGGACTAATCATGATATGAGATGATGGATGGATGGAAACCATGATGAAGCTGAACGGACTCTTATTTAACTCTGGTTTTAGTTTGCTTTTATTCCTGGATTAAGAAATTTTAATGAACATATATATAACGAATAGAAACAGATGATTTAGTTTTACACATTTATCTCACTTAGAGAGAGAATACACTGTGCTTGTTAGAGTATTAGATGCTATAAATACACGATATAACTTTATTCATCTAACTGTTAAATGGTTTAGGTTCAATAATTCAGGAAATATTATATTATATAAAATAATAATAATAATAATACTAATAACAACAATAATAATATGACTCTCTCTTGTTTTTTTTCCCCAAACACATAACATTGTGTTCTAATTATTTCTTTAAAGAAATCTCTCTGATCCGTGGATTTAATAAACCATCAAAACACAAACAAACAAAATCCAGCATGTTGGATGTTCTTCTCTAAAGGTAACGAAATGATGATTAGTGACTTTTAGAACGTTTACAGTCCCAAACAGTTCGGGTGAAAAGATGAAACCTGTTTTGTTAATGCGTTGTGGAAACAGGAATGAAAATGTCAGTGAGGTTCATAAAACATCAGCTTGCGTCAGTAATAAATATGGGTGAAATATTACACTCACATATTTTTCTCATTTGAAATATAAATGAAAGTAAGGACGGTGCTGTTTTAGAGATTAACCTCGTTTATCGTCTGTCTCAGATTAAATCAGATATTTAGATAAGGCGTCATGTCTGACCGAGTTACAGCACACATCCATCAGAATACTGAGAGTTTATTAGAGATTATTAGAGTTTACTAGAGTTTATTCAAATTTTTTCGAGTTTATTAGAGATGATTAGTTTGTTAGATTATTGTAAGTTTATTAGAGTTTATTCTAGTTTATTACAGATTATTAGAGTTTATTATTTATTAGAGATTATTAGTTCATTAGAATTTATTAGAGTTTATTAAAATTTTTACAAGTTTATTAGAGATTAGTAGTTTGTTAGAGATTATTATTAGTTTATTAGAGATTATTAGAGTTTATTTGAGTTTATTAGAGGCCCAGGAGAAGAGCAGAAGTATTGAAGAGTCAAGTGGTGACGTATGTAGAAATTTTCTCCGTGTATGTACAGTCATGGAAAAATATATAAATATAGAAAAGTATAGCGCAAGCAGGAACTGAAATTTGAAATGAAATGAAATGAAATTAATAAATAAAAGGGGCTTGGTTTATTTCAGTGACATGGATGTTGAGTTTAAAAAAAAAACACAAACGAAGATCAAAAATAAACAAAAAATCATCTTGTCTCTGGTCTCTGTCTTTGGACCAAACTGCAATCATTTTAAATAAGATGATGAGGATAAAATAAAAATAAAATATAATTTTAACAACAGTGTAAAGCACATATAATATCACACTTAAATCAAGAATTTAAAAAAAGAAGTTTTATTAAAGATATAAATAATTCAAAATAAAAGTTAAATAACTAGTAGTGAGAAACAATAAACAACATCAAACAATTGCCAGTGATGACAATATTATTTATTTATTTATTTATTTATTTATTTATTTATTTATTTATTTATTTATTTATTTATTTATTTATTTATTTATTTATTAAGAAACAACATATTACTTACTTTACTTAAGTTTCTCAATAATTACATTTCTGTTCCACTCCAAAAAAAAATTTTCACTAAAGCCAGAGAAGAACCACCTTCTAGCAAATGGTTAAAAAAAACACCTTTTTTTATTAGTGTCATAAAGAACCTTTTTATAGTCTAAAGAAGCTTCAAGAACCTTCTGTTCAATGAAAAAGTTCCATGGATGTTAAAGGTACTTCATAGAACCAGACACCCTAAAGACAAAGACCCACTTAAGGAGAGTGTACTATATTCTTAAAGAAAATGTTCTTCAGGGAACTGTTACTAATTGTTTCAACGTCTAAACTTCTAGAAGGTTCTTGTTGATGAATCGCTGCCTGGTGAATCATATCTGTTGATATGTGACACATTAAATGACATAATGTTTAGGTAGCGTTCAGTTTACGGTTCTTTAATCAGTTAAAGATCCTTTTCCAAGCAGAGAACCTTCTAGAAAACTTTTGCACTTTTAACAAAGGACACTGGATAGAAGAGGAAGAAACCTGGAGAGAAACTAGACTCAGAAGGGAACCTCATCCTCATTTGGGTCATTATAAATGATTGTAAACACCAGAGAGTGTGATTATAAATGATTATAAACACCAGAGAGTGGGATTATAAATGATTATAAACACAGAGAGTGTGATTATAAATGATTATAAACAGCAGAGAGTGTGATTATAAATGATTATAAACAGCAGAGAGTGTGATTATAAATGATTATAAACACCAGAGAGTGTGATTATAAATGATTATAAACACCAGAGAGTGTGATTATAAATGGTTATAAACAACAGAGAGTGGGATTATAAACGATTATAAACACAGAGAGTGTGATTATAAATGATTATAAACAACAGAGTGTGGGATTATAAATGATTGTAAACACCAGAGAGTGGGATTATAAATGATTATAAACACAGAGAGTGTGATTATAAATGATTATAAACACAGAGAGTGTGATTATAAATGATTATATACACCAGAGAGTGGGATTATAAATGATTATAAACACCAGAGAGTGGGATTATAAATGATTATAAACACAGAGAGTGTGATTATAAATGATTATATACACCACAGAGTGGGATTATAAATGATTATAAACACAGAGAGTGTGATTATAAATGTTTATAAACACCAGAGAGTGGGATTATAAATGATTATAAACACAGAGAGTGTGATTATAAATGTTTATAAACACCAGAGAGTGGGATTATAAATGATTATAAACACCAGAGAGTGGGATTATAAATGATTATAAACACAGAGAGTGTGATTATAAATGATTATATACACCACAGAGTGGGATTATAAATGATTATAAACACAGAGAGTGTGATTATAAATGTTTATAAACACCAGAGAGTGGGATTATAAATGATTATAAACACAGAGAGTGTGATTATAAATGTTTATAAACACCAGAGAGTGGGATTATAAATGATTATAAACACAGAGAGTGTGATTATAAACCATCATAAACACCAGTGTTTTTTGTCATTGTTTAATAAGAAACATTGGATCATTTGGTCTGTGCTCCAGATTTTTTTCTTTTCTCGCAGAGTATTCCGTTATTCCGTTATTCCCATGCCTCAGAGACGAATGTTTTAATCAGCGTGAGTCGACGAGTTGTTTAATTACCGCAGAGATGTCTATAATTATATCGTCCCTAGCGAATCCTCTGCCTTCCCGACCACACAGAGAACAGATGAAGCATCATAGGAATAACGTAATATGTTATCGTTTCCATAGCAACGGGCTCATTCAGAGGGGCTTTTAATGAAGGAGTCTCCAGCGTCAGAAGTAAAGCAGAGACTTTTGAAATTCCGATCTTTTTGTATACAGAAGCAAACGTCTCTCCATCCTGATAGTTTGAGGACTGCTGTTGCATAAACAAAATATAAACAAAAACAGTCATACACCTGTCATTAAAGCTTATGAGCAAAGATCTGATCCTAAATTTAATCCAGCACACGAGTCCAGAGCATCAGATCCCTGAAGAGAACAAACGGAAAGATACTGATCAGCTGCAGCAACACGGCCTCTGAAGTTTACATGAACACAGGAAGTGAAACGAAGCTGTTTACTCTCCTGACGTCTCAAACATTTCCTTCAAGAGCCTTCATAGTGCTTCAAACTGACTCCCTGATTATTTATTCAGCATAAATCACGTTTCACAGGAGTGACTGATAAACACAGGTTTAATGTTGTATATCTAAAAAAGTCTTTTGTAATCTCGTCACAAACTCCCAAAAAGTCCATCATGATCACTGTCAGCTCTGATCCTGCAGGATAAAGAGGATATTCACGGACATATCAACGCTTTTTATCCAGTACACTGGACCAGAGAGGGACGTATGAGACGTTTTCACTCAGTGTACAGAAATGAATGATGTTGTGTCTGTGAGTCTGATCTAAAACGAGTCTGTCGTCTTTCAGTGTGTGTTAGACGTGTGTTTTTCCCTCTGTTGGAGAACCTTACACAGAATTTTACTGGTTGAAGATGAAATCTGAGCTGCTTTTTAGATGAAGCACTTGGAGAACGTCTCAGAGAGCAGAAATGGGTTTGAGATCAACATTTACTCTGAAGATACAAACATTTCTGTGGAATGGAACTTTTCTATAAATCTATCAGCCCTAGTAGTCTAGAGAAAAACAGAAATCCTTCTGAAACACGACAAATTCTTAAAGTCCTGAGTGTCTACTTTCATATGAGCTTCATATTAACCTCCATTGTGGAGTGAGACATGACCAAGACACTCAATCATCAACATGGACACAATAACAACAGGAGGAAACTCCTCCCACTTCCTCAAAAATGTGGATGGATTAATAATAAACTATAAAATATTAAATGTGATTATTATTCTGTTTTTTTTTTTTTTTAGTTTAGTTCTCCATGTCTCTGACTGTCTTCAAACAACGTCTTAAGACCTACCTTTTACCTTTCCATGTTTATGTATTGTTATACACTACTCATAAAAAGTTAAGGATATTGGGCTTTCAGGATGCAACTTAATTTGACCTTCTCTACACTTTTGAATGCTCATGTCCAACTGTTCAGTGTTTCAGTACTTTTTGCAGAACTTGCTGTTCTCTAACAAGGTGCTTAACGGCAAAATTCACAACTGATGTTTGATCCATGAATCGACCAATAAATTTCCTGGTTCAATTAGAATTGGTATTTAAACAGTCCTCTTCATCATGCTGTTCACATTTTGACATCATGAGACCAAGACCACACCTAACAACTGATCAACAGAACCTCACCATTGTGAGGCTTCAAACAGGATGTTCTCAGAGGGAAGTGGCCACTGAGCTTAGAGTGTCACAGAGTGTCATCAGCAGGTTGGGACAGAGATACAGAGAGACTGGAAGAGTCACAGAAAGGCATAGAAGTGGACGTCCTGTGGCCACATCCCACGTTGATGACCACTTCATTGTGAACAGTGCCCTGCGGAACCGGATAATGAATGCCACTCAACTCCAGGCACATTAAAGGGAGGTCAGAGGCACCCAAGTGTCACATCAGACCATTCGAATCCATTTACATCAGCGTGGTCTGCGTGCTAGACGTCCTGCAAGGGTACCTGACCACACCACCAGACACAGGCGTCAGGCCAGGGAGCATTTTTGCTGGACGAGGGACTGGTGGGCCTCAGTGCTGTTCTCTGATGAAAGTTGATTCACGTTGAGCAGAAATGATGGCCGCCAACGATGTTGGAGACATCAAGGAGAGCGCTATGCATCAGCCACTGTTGTGGTGGTGTTACAGTCTGGTCAGGTGTGTCTACTCAATACAGAACTGCCCTACATCTTGTGAATGGTACAGTGACAAGCCAATACAACCTGAATAACATCATTAATCCAGTCATTGTGCCACTGCATGAACAACACAGGCCTAATTTCATCTTCATGGACGACAATGCTCCAGCACATCGAGGTCGCATCATTAGGGAACGGCTGCTGGAGGCTGGGGTACCTCAAATGGAGTGGCCTGCACTTTCTCCAGACCTGAATCCCATAGAAAACCTATGGGATCAGCCGAGTCGCCGTGTAGAGGCTCGTAACCCTGCACCCCAGAACCTCAATGACCTGAGGGCCGCCCTTCAAGAAGAGTGGAATGCCATGCCTCAGCAGACAATAAGTCGACTCGTGAACAGCATGAGACGTCGTTGTCAAGCTGTAATTGATGGTCAAGGGCACATGACAAATTATTGAGACATTGCCATTTTTTGTTGTGGTATACCCACCACTGTTGTTGGCTTTTGTTTCAATAAATTGTTTGAGATGAGGAAATCACCATCGCAGCTTCTACTTAAATGCCCGACTTTCATGATATAAGATCACTGTAGTGTGAACTTTTATTTTCTATAAATTTCACACAAAAGCAAAATATCCTTAACTTTTTGTGAGTAGTGTATGTTTAATAAAAAAAAAAAAAAAAAAAAAAACCCATCCCATTTTAGGTTAATGGTATCCTAAGTCTGTAACCTACTGAACCAGTGTTAAAATGCTAGAGACTTAAAGCACTTCTGAATGTCGCTCTGGATAAGAGCATCTGCCAAATGCCAGAAATGTAAATGTAATTTAAATAGATAGATAGATAGATAGATAGATAGATAGATAGATAGATAGATAGATAGATAGATAGATAGATAGATAGATAGACAGACAGATAGATAGATAGACAAATGCAAGGTTAATTTGTTTAGTTAGTATTGTAGTATTGTAGTATAGTATTGTAGGTCAGCATGTTCAATAGTCATGTTTTGTAAATGAGCTTGTTAAGTGAACTACCTAGTTAGGTTTTGTAATATATTGTAAATTAACCTGGTTTGTAAATGTTTATTAAATTAGCTAGGTAGGTTTTATTGCTAATGTGACTTAGCATCATTTAACTCCTATGTAAAACTGAAATACTGGCCCTTCAGATGCACAAGTATGTCAGTTTAGTTAACAGCTACTTAAATTACTTCAAATAGCTAGTTTTGTAAATTAGATCAGTTAAATTAGTAGGTTTAATAACAAGCTTTGTTTTTGTTGCTTTCTTTTTCTTTCCCATAGGATTATTAAACATTAATAAATAATAAATTAAATATAATAATAATAATAAAAAGAAGAAGAAGAAGATTTCATCAAGGAAATTGTTAATAATAATAATAATAATAATAATAATAATAATAGAATAGAACTAAAACTATACAGCATCTCTAAATGTTTAATGTCAAAACATCTCTTGTATATATATATATATATTTGATATTTGTTGTTGTTATTATTTGCTCATTAAGCCTCCTTATGATCATGAGGGGTGCCAGTAATTGTGAGCAGCAGTGGTGTAGTGAGGCACAAAGGCGTGTGTGTGATTATGAATCAGGGTTTAAACACACTGCAGCTGTGAAGGAGAGTCTGTGATGCTGTAGTGGAGATCAGACGCCTCGCCGTGACACTACACAGATCCACTTCACATTACACACAGATAATGATCAGATCACTGTACACACACACACACACACACACACACACCGCACCCTCAGAAGATGTAATCAGGGATAATAACAGAGCGGCCGGAAAAGTGAAGGCAAACATGCAGCGATTCACACTGAAGAAAAAAATAAAAACACCAGAATGTTAGAAATCTGATGTTTACTCCTGTCATTTATTTCATTTATACTCACTGTTTTTATCCTAAAACACAGCTAAGTTTAACCCAGTGTTTCAGCCCTGTTTGGACGGGATTATTTTCACCAGAGAGATGTTTAGGGGCAAAGTTTACTGCACTGTATAAATCAGAAAATAAATTACAGAGAAAATTCTTTAAAAAAAATAAATAATAATAATAATAATAATAATAATAATAATAATAATAATAATAATAGCTGACCTTTTATGGTACACTGTTCAGTTACAAGAAATGAAAGGAAAAATTGTCACTTTAGATATAAATTATTATAGAATTTATTTATTCTTACTTTAGAAGAATTTTTAATTGGTAATATTTTTATGGATTATTATGTAACAAGATTTTAAATGCTGCTGCAACATTTAAATCTAACATCCTAAACTGGCTTTATTTTTCCAGAAAAAAAAATTATTATTATTATTATTATTATTATTATTATTATTATTACAGGCAATTGTATGTTTATGGAAAATATATGTTCATTAAAACAATATAATTTTAGAGAATAATTAAACACAATTTGCCTTAAAACTAATTTACAACTTTTTTTGTTCATTTGTTTCTACATTGTTGTTTTTATTCTCATGTTTTTTTATTATTTGTAATCAGCTCAGCGCTTCACTGACCATTTAACTGGTTTAAAGCTGAGTTCACAACACAAACTGGTGCTCAACTGGGATTAAAACGATCAGACGACCGCAGACTCGGTTACAAAACAGTCATTTACTCAGGAGAGGAGGAAACCCCAGTCCTGGGCGGATTCGGGGGTAAATAAAGGCACAGAGCAGCAGAGCAGAGCTTCAGTTCAGTTCATAATGTAAACATAGAGGGAATAAAAACCTTTTAATGTATTTATGAAGAACTGCGCCATCAAGTGGACGAACAGAATAAAGGAAATTTTCAAACACAATCAATCAATCAATCAATCAATCAATCAATCAATAAATAGTTATATTATATTAAATATTAAAAATATGTTAAAAAATCAAAATAATGATACCTTTACATCCAACAAGTATCTCAGCATGTTCTATAGCAGATGTCATGTCAGAAAGACACTTTATTTGTGAGAAAAAGCTAAAAAAAACAAAAAACAAAAAAAAACAGACAAATGCTGGAGACAAAAAACAAAACAAGAAAAGCTAAAATCAGAAACTAGACTGAAGCAAGGGGAAAAAAAGCAAGAGGAAAACACACACACACACACACACACACACATACACAATTAAGGAGAGAAAACACAAAGCAGGTGAAGACAGTCAGTGGAGGAAACTGAGCAGACAATTAAATAAGACCCTCTGGTGGTCAGTGAAGGAATTGTCCATTATGTTCCTGAAACTTATTTATGTATATATCTATTTATTTATTTATTTAGTAATAAAATACACTGACTTTTTATGTGCGATGTACTTACATTTAATAGTAATGAGCATCAACACCTTCTGACCAATCAGACTCCAGCAGCACTGTAGTGGAATTTAGCATCACATGGACTTGACCTCATACAGAGATTTTTCATTTTATTGTATTTATTTACAAATATTTTAGAAATTTATTTACAGAAATTTAACATATTTATTTCCAATTCCATCTTTCTTGATCTCTGTATTACCATATTAATTATGATTGTCATTAATTTTTCTTCTTTCAAATTCAAATTTTATTTGTCACATTATTATGTACATACAGTACGACATGCAGTGAAATGTTTTTTCAGGACTAGGGTTAATATTATTATTACTACTACTATTATTATAATAGTGAATTTTACTGACTACTAATCCTGGCCTTTAAAAAATTTTTTTTACATTTAAATTTTTTTAATTAAATACATCTAATAAATTATTCAGAATTTGCACAGAATTAAAAAATAATATAAATGCTTGCTTTATTATTATTTTCTAGAATTAATTATAATATGTGAGTCTCTAAATCCTGTCACAAAGCTACTTTAAAATTTTAACATGGATAATTTATAAATAATGTTTTCTTTTTTTTTGTAGTAGTAGTAAAAAAGAATAACCACGGAGACACACACACACACAACAGTAGGTAAGGTTTAATGACTTGACAGCACACACAATGTAATTTTGATTGAATAAATTCATTTATAATAAGCTTGAGTTGCATAGATTTCTACATTAAATCCCAGATTAAGTGTAAGACAAACGTGACCACGTAAAATAATCCAAACTAGCGAGAGGAGTCCATTCAAGAGTGTTTTCAAGACTGTATTAAATGCAATATTTTAGTGTTCTGTTGTGTAGAAAACAAAAAAAAGGAATTATACAGTATAGTTTAATGCTAAACAGCCTCTGAGTTAAGGCTTAGAGAATCTCATCTCCAAAAGAGGTGCACCTGAAGAGATCTGGCCAGGTGGACCATCAGTCAAAAATATTCATCATCATTAAAAACAGTAACAGATCACAGAAAATAAAAATACAGAGCACCAAAAAAAGTCCTGCTAAAGCTGGTTTCAAACTGTACGATTTCAGCGATGTAACAAAATTAGCGGTGTAATCGAATCTTATCAGGACTCTATAACAGACCACGTGATGAAAGAAAACGATGCTGTTCTGCTCACGTCAGCAGCCGACGTGAGCCGTAGAGTCACTAGTGCGGAAAACAGATTTGCATAAAGACAAATACGTGAGCTTGGGCTATAGACGAAGTTAAAAGTAGCTGAAAATGTAGCTGTCCTCCTACGTTGTACTCCGTTTGCTGGATTTCAAACAAACCTTGTAGCAGCGAATGAGATTTTAATTGGAAACTATTGTCTCACTCTGACAGAACATTGTTGTTAAATGTTGTTCTTGTTTGTAATGACATTAAATCCTCAGGTTAGGATTTTTTACAATTACATACGCAACAGCAAAGATCCACGCTGAATCTCGTACAGCGTAAAGCCGGCTTAATACTTGACTTCTGTAAGACAAGCAGAAAGCTTGAGCATCAAATGAAAATGGACCGGTTCTAGTTACTAGAATATATAAGGACATATCTCTGAGTTATTAAATGTTACACGTAGAGTAAAACTAAATGAAATTTAACAAATAGAGTGTGCCTAAAGCTCGAGGCACCGAATCCAACAACACCTGGATTATGCATACCATTAAAAGTGCAGTTTCATAGGTTATTTGGTGTCTAAGTGCATAGATTTCTCACATTTATCACAAATAATGGCTTATTTAAAAAGGAAACCAAAGAAAAAACAAAAACAAAATCATATGATACCCTCTACCCTGTTTACTGCCTCTTGGTGTGCTTTAAGTTGTAGTGGCTTCGCATGTCTTTGCGAAGGCGAAACTTTTCCCCGCACACGCCACAGATGTACAGGTGAACGTCCATGTGCTTCTCCAAGTGCTCGCTGCTGGGAAAGATCTGGAAGCACACCTGGCAGATGGTTTCCCCGGCCGACAGGTGGGAGATCATGTGGCGCACATGGTCGTGCTTCAGGAAGGTGCCTTGATCGCATACAGGACACACGTAGCGTGCCATCCCCTTGTGCATGTCGGTGTGAAGCCGAAGCTGGCGCTCGCGCAGAAACCGTTTGCCACAGGTCTGGCAGGTGAACTGTTTCTCCTTGGTGTGAACGGTGTAGTGTTCACGCAGGTGGCACCGCTGGTAGAACCCTTTGCCGCAGATGGCGCAGAAGTGCTTGCGCCGGTGGTCCGGCTCGTCTTCCATCGCGGCGGGACGGAATGAGTCCTGCTCGGGACAGGACAGAGTGTGCTCCACTGCCAGGCTTTCTGTCTCGAAGATCAGGCCACACAGAGGACAACGGAAACCCAGGTCTGCACCTTCAATCAAGCCTTCCTCCATGGACTGGGTGTCTTCCGGTAAAGGGCTCTCTTCACCTGGGGAATCGGTTTCAGCGCACTGGGGTTCTCCACAGCGCTCGGCATGCTCCTGCAGCTGCCTGCCTTTAATCAGAACCTGACCACACCTTCCACAGGCACATATGTGTCCCATGTGGCTGGAGATGTAATGAGCAGATTGATCCTCCTCGGTTAGCAAGGCGCCACACAGCTCACACGGAGTGCACTCTCCATCCTGCTTCTCC
Source organism: Hemibagrus wyckioides (assembly GCF_019097595.1). Lineage (NCBI taxonomy): Eukaryota > Metazoa > Chordata > Actinopteri > Siluriformes > Bagridae > Hemibagrus > Hemibagrus wyckioides. Next base: position 3,117,022 of record NC_080734.1, on the reverse strand, counting down.
TCTTTAATCCGGCAAACCTTTGCTTCCGGACCCTTACTGTGGCCTTCCAGAGCACCATCATCTACGGCAGAAACTCCTGCTTCTTCCTCGCTGTCAAATCTCATGTTATCTCCGACATTGTTTCTAAACATTTTCCGACGTACTGTGCAGCTCCCCACGCTGTGGTTGCTGATCTGGACCACTTTTATGTTTTCCGTCTCGGTATCCGAATCTTCCTCCTGCTCTACTTTGATTTTCATTTTAGACGCAGAATCGTCATCCATCCCAGTGGCAATGGATCTGATGACAGATTCGGTATCGGACTTGTGGTCGGGCCAGTCTTCCTCACCTTTACAAACCGCTCTCTGTTCTCCGGTTCCTTCAGAAGCCGAGCTCTCACCTTTGCTGGAGTCGCTGTCGGCGGCTTTGCCAACTCTCGGGGCTTGGAATGCCTTACGGTTCGTGCAGGTGAGGATGTGTTCAATGAGAAGCTTCTCACAGCTGAAGACAAACCCACAGTCATCACACGTATAAGTGCGTCCAAACCGAGGACGCTCTTTCAAGGTGGCGCTTCGGCCAGAGGTTCTCTTTCTCAGATCGCACGGTTGCTCTACAAGATTCTCAGAGTGCACCGGAGGAAGTGGAAGCACCACCTCCTCGACCGGCCTTACACTAGATATATTAACGTTTTGCTGGGTTGCTGGGTTTGAAATTTTAGGCACATGGTCACTTTTAGCAGGACTCGGCCTCTGCTGCTCGAACATGCGAACCCCAAACATCATCTTCCCTCCTACCACGCTGGAGGAAGACGAGGAACTGGATGACGACGAGGAAGCGGAGGAAGAAGGAGTAAGATTAGATGCACGGATGTCTCTCAGATCCTCCAACGAGTCAGGGATGTAGTACATCTGCAGATAAGCCATGGATGACTTTAGTTCTTCGAACTCGTAATGTCCCACGACGATCCGGCCAAGGTACATGAGCTGCAGGATGAGGTCGAAGCACTCTGCGCTGATCTGCATATTGCTGAGATCAAGGCGTGCCGTACCCTGCTGATCTCGGATGAACATCATCCTGAAGTAGGAGCTGCAGGCTGCCAGCACAGCCTTGTGGGCCCTGAAGTAAATGTCACCAATGGCGATGCAGCAGTCGCACAGGAAACCCCATTCCCGCTGGTTGTTGAGCTGCTGCAGGACATGATCACTGTGGCTTGGTCTTGCCATCACCCTGTAAAGGACTAGGAAAGAAAGGAAAGAGTTTAACCAGAATGCAAAAGCTGATTCAGCTTTATTCAGCATGGGAACAACATCTCAGTTTGTTTCGGGGAGATTTCCAGCAGGAAGCAAAACTGCTTAGAATAAGTGTTTAATAATGAAAGTTCTCAGCTGTTACGGGACTCTGAGGTCTCTTGATTTCCAGGTTTAATATGTATGCCTGTGGAAACAATTACTGCCAAATAACTGTGTATACTCAAGAGAGGCTAGAGGCTATGTTATGTTATGTTAATTCCTCTTTAAAAAAAAGAAAAGAAAAGAAAAACAGGAAAATTAGCATTTCCACCATTTCAGGTTGGAGGAGAATAGAGCAGGGTGTAATAATATTACCAGCTGTGCTGTTGGGAACTACATGCAGCCGCAATCCTGGATTTTTAAGCGAAACCGGCTGTGCTGTCTGGGTGGGAGGGGCTTACTCTCTCCTGTCAATCACAGCAACACTCATGGATGGTGAGTCTCTGTGAGCTGACGGATAACGATGTCTGCCAAATGCTTGACAGCTTGAGCAGCAGGTCAAAATGATATGATTGGTTGGTTTGATGTGTTTCAGAAGAACCTCAAGTTAGCCTTCACCCTTCTCTGGCTGGAGGTTATAAGGGGTTAGATGGTGGGGAGTGCACAGGTTAGTGGGAAATGGCTAAGACCAATTTTGGGGGGGGGGGGGGGGGGGGGGGGATTTAATCACTTTATAATATCAATTTTCTTTTTCTTAACATTATTTGTAAGACATTAGATTAGCGACGTCACTGCAGACCTGTTTAATCTGATCTCTTTTGGCTTTTTTTTGCTCACTGCACCTGCAGAATGGTACGCAGTCATGGCTCCAGACAAAACGTGGAACGTTAATAACGAGAAGGCCCAAATTCAGAAGAGCAGATTCCTTACAGCTACTTTTTCATACGGCGTCAGAGCGCATCGCTCGTCCGTCAAGAGACTGGTGTGCAATTTAATTTCATAAGACATCATAAAACAAATCATGAGCAAGGCCCAACATATTCAGAGGAGGAGAGGGCAGAGAAACTTACACAGCTGGAAGTTATCCTAGCAGAAGGAACATTTAAATCAGAGCAAAATAGGGAACAGGACATCACTAGAGCTAATACGTGACTGAGAGTCCAACCACTGGGCCTGGAAAACCTTCCTAAAAGAGTGTTTAACTAAAAGTAGATTTGCATATATGATCGCGAATTTGTCCAATTACTTTTGAATAGTGCAGTCATTTCTACACTGTTCGCCAGGTTTTAAATAAAAATTTCTTGACCAGCTCTCGAGTATTTCAACACGATCTAATCTGCCCCTCTGAAAAAAAAGTTTACACACCCTTGATTTACTTTGAAAGCAAAAAAGCAAGCAAGAGCGTGTGAGAGATGAAGGAAGGGGCGGGGCTTCCAGACGACTGTCAGATAAAATCAGAGTGTGCAAAACACACACACAGGTCATTACAGATTCATATGCTGATTGTCTCGTGTCTTGAGTTGCTCTCTGGTGAATTTTTTGAGGAATAAATTATAGCTTTTATGCAAAAATGGAATGGAATATCATCAAGTAGAGATGATTGTTACCAGAAAGGTTTACTCAGAATGAAATGATTTTCAAGCTACAAAACATGGCCGCCTCGATTAACGTATGTGTTCTGTAAGCAACATGCTAGCTAGCTAATATTAAGTTAAGGTGTCTTTATTTATCACATGTATATTAATGCACAGTGAAATTCATTCTTCGCATATCCCATCCTTCGGGGTTGGGGTCAAAGCAAGGGACAGACATGAAGCAGCACCCCTGGAGCAGGGTAGGTAGGGCGCCTTGCTCAAGGGCTGAACGGTGGCAGCTTGGCAGTGCTGGGGCTTGAACCCTGATAAACTGGTCAACGACCCAGAGCCAGACCCAGAGTGATAGTGACAAGTTTACAATGTATTTACTTTCACAAAAACACTGACCTGTATAGACAGTGTTATATTAAACCAACTATTGTGCCTGTGTTGCTTTATTTATTTAAGTCTACTATAACCTCGTCGTGATACGTTATTGCCTGATGACGATGAGAGCGGCCATGTTGACCTGAGGTCACGTGATGAACTTTCCCAGCATGAAGTGCCAAGTTGAGAAGAGTGTTTTCTTTGGATTTTTCTGGACATACCCAGCATTCAGCTAGACTTTTATAAAACTGACAGTGAAAGAAATACGTTTGTTATAAAGTGTTTCTCGTCTTTAAGTGAAACCTCGTGGCTGATGGCAGAAACGAATATTTTAGAGAAAGATGATCTATGGTTTCAGCTCCTTTGCACGTGGTAGAGGTTATGACCAAAACCACATATGTGACACAGCCTGCAACAACAATCTATCAACTTTAAGCACTTTTTTTAAGGCAACACTAAACAGTTTAGGATACAGATGATAATGATAGCAATCAAAAAAAGAGATATGTATTTTTGTTGTTTCTCATGGTTTTGTAGGTACTGTTAAGAACTGCACGCGCGTACTTTCCCTTTGTTTTGCTAGCGCTGAGCTCACAAGTCCCGCCCCCGTCGAGCTCTGATTGGCCCGTTTCTTGTGAACAAGCTCGTGCGGGCGCCGAGGCTGTCAATCACACCGCACCAAAAGTAAAACACAAAAACTATTTGCGTTCCCCACGCTATATTGTCGAAATCAGCTCGCGCACACGGTTGAATAACGGGTTTATAGTAGCGACAGACGGTGAAAAAAACATAAAAATGATAGAGGTGGGGGAGAGAGCGAACAGACGAGCTGCGATGTGTGGTTTGCGTCGAAGCTTCTGTCCCGCACGAGCTTCCCGCACGTACGCAGAGATCCTTTCTGATTAGCAAAAGCTAGCAGCTCACCGATTAGCACACACGCACACAGAGAGAAAAAAACAAAACAAGAAGCCGTACTCACCGACGGTAACAGACACTCCAGATGCGAACGGAAACTCAAAGTCGAATCGAAAACGTTTTTTTTCCGACTCGAGCTCGAGCAGAAAGTTATGAGGAAGAGGAGGAGAAGAAGAAGAGCTGATCAGGACTCGGAGCCCCTGGTGTTCGCGGCGGCAGCAGTAGGGATGAAAAGACTTCCGCACAGCCGCGCTCGCGAGTCGGATCACCGCACTGAGGGCTGCCTGCGCGAGATCCGGCCTCGCTCACGCAAATGCAACCCGCCCTAAATCTAAATCCGGCCCCGCTCACGCAAATGCGCTGCAGCCCGCCCTACCGCGGCCATGCATGCAGAAACAACTGCAGTGACCATGCAACCATACATGAACATGAAAATACATGCACGCCTGTGGGAGGGAAGCCTTCTGAGACGCCTTATCCTGCTCACTCCTCTGGCCTCATTTTGCACAACCTGCGCGCGAGCTAACTGCGTGCACGCCTTCAACAAACACTTCATCAAGAAACTGAATCCATGCATGCTTAAGATCAACTAATAAACTTTGTTGTCAGTTGCATGTGTATTTGTCTTAACCGGTTTGTTCGGTTACTTGCACGCTATATAATATCAAGAAAGGTTTAAACACCTGGAGGAGGTGACATTAGAGTATTAATAAGGGTCACACAACAGGTGGAATCATGCATTTCGTCACTTATGACACAATAAGTGAACTCTATACCTCCATAGTTACAGGTGATGAACAAACAAACTAGTGAGTAGTTTGTGCACAGTAGCCAGTTCCATAGCTAGCTAACTAACGTGCTAATCATATCATTCGAATCAGAAAAAATGGACAGACAGCTATGGACTACGGCGATGCCAGTGTTTGTTGTTGATAACCTCCTGTGTCTGATACAGCAGGCGTGTTTTTCCGTCACCGAACAAACACAGATGAAGAAATAAGTTACTGTGCGTGTGCAAATATTGCATATAATGCGTATTGTCCTGTCTTCTGTCCATCCCCCTCACTCATAAACAATGTTCATGTAGTGAGTATGGGGCAGCGTGATTCCAGCCCCAATGGGCCTCAATGAGTTCCTTGATTAGTTGTTCACCTCTACATGCAGTACAATCTCGGAAAAGCTAAAAGGGGCGGTACCACATGACACGTTTTCTAGTCACAACAAACATGTCTTGTAATAATGACATGTTCGACTCTTGTTTACTCGTAACTACGACATTCTTTCTTGTAACTACGACATGTAACAAGGTGTTACGTGTTCCTGTAACAGCGAGACGTGTTACAACAATAGAATCTTATTCTGAATAGTTATCATTTTCCCCCAAACCTGTTACAAATATTCATTGTTTATTTAGAATATTCATATTAATGTTTGCTGTAATATGCATATAAAGTGCCATATATTTTCCAGCCCTTGTGCATTTATATTACATATATAGTACATTATATATTTATATTTATGTACCATGTTTAAGTCTTTGTAATGGTGAATTGTTCGGAAATCCTTCCTCACAAAAATCTTCAGACATAAAGCGTTTCGTTTTTGCTAAAGCGTTGTGTATGGGCACATCACGGTCACGTGACCAAGACGTCAGTCGCTCAGGAAGGACCGTCAAGAGGATTTTTTTTTCCCCTGCAGGAAAATAACACGGGAGAGAGGAAAAAAAGCAGATTGCGCGGTGCGGCGGTAAGGACGCCTTTTCTTTACTCATAGCAACGTTTTCACGCACGTGCATGCTTCATATGCGAAAATGCATGGAAAAAGGAACTCGGGTTTTTTTTTTTTGTGTGTGTGTGTGTCATTCATTTCTGTAGCCAGAGCCATGAATGAAAATGAATGCAGTGCTGCCTTGAACACATGCAGAAAACTGCTTTCTCTTCGTGCATCATTTCATCATCATCTGCCCACATTTCACGTTATGGGCTCGTGCTCACTTTGCAAATGTGTATTATGCAACGCTGGGATTTTTTCCCCCCTCCAGCTTTATCACATTAAACAATAAATGCGTTGTGAATTTTCAAGGTACTGGCTTCCAAAAAATAAAAAAATAAAAAAATAAAAATACGAGTGAGTTGTGAATGTAAGAGAAATAAAAGCTGTCTTTTTTATTATTGTTGTTAATTGTGGGTTTATTAATAGACGGAAATGAGGTGTGAGGACGATGCACCATGATGGTTGGTAAAGTCCCATCCAGATGTAAACATCTGGGTTATAGATTTTCCTCTAAAATGTGTAAAAATAAATAAATAAAAAAAATACTACTACTAATAATAATAGTCACCAGTAGAGGTCGCCTATTGTGTTTTCAACTTAAATATTTATTTAATAATAATAATAATAATAATAATAATAATAATAATTATACAATCCCTCATCTTCATCCTGGTAAGGGGATGTTATCCTGGAAACACAGCTCCAGAGTTCCTAGTTCAAGTCTAAGCTTAGGTTACTGTCTGTGTGATGAAGAATCGTTTCACATCACCTGTTCTTCCAGTGTTCCTTCAGGTTCTCTGGTTTTCTTTTAACTCCCACATGCATACCAGTATATGGATTGGCAACAGTGAATGTTCTGCAGTGTGTGAAGGTGTGTGTTGTAATAGACTGGTGCCCAGTTCGGAGTATATTCCCGCTTCATGCCCAGTGTTCCAGGATAAAACAACCTAAACGACTTTCTGTTCAAAAATCCAGTCACCATACTGAGTCACAGCACTACACCTGCCTCTCTAGCTACAGAACAGGAGTGACACTGTGCTTTTTTGTTGTTGTATTTTAGCTTCTTCTGACAAAAACAGAACAAGTGGTGCACAGACATTTTCTCTTTCACTATTATAAAGTATTGGCACACTTGGTTTTGTTTTAAGCTCGCTTACTCCCATTACTGCAACTTGGGAGGCAGAAAAGCAACAATGGAGTGTTTATTTTTGATAAATAAATAAAATATATATTTTATAATACAATATAAGTTTTTAAATAATAAATAAAAATATTTATTATAATAAACATTTTTTAATTATTTATAATAAATAAAACATTTAATAAAACATTTCAATAATAAAAAAGAAAGAAAGAAAGAAAGAAAGAAAGAAAAAAGAAAAGAAAGTTTTCAAACTAATAACTTGAGTACTAACTAAATTGGTTAAATTGGTTTCTTGTGTCCATGACTAGTCACCACTCATTTTCCATTTATGGACATGTTTCCTCACACGTTCTTATATCTGTGTGTGTGTGTGTGTTAGGTTAAGAAGGGGCATCATGGATGTGTCCGGCCACAGCCTTTTCCTCCTGCAGCAGCTCAATGTCCAAAGGGAGTTTGGTTTCCTGTGTGACTGCACGGTTGCCATTGGCAACGTGTACTTCAAGGCCCATCGAGCAGTGCTGGCTGCTTTCTCCAACTACTTCAAGATGATCTTCATCCACCAGTCCAGGTTTACTAACTTTAATGATCAGTGTAAAAGGATTGCGATAAAAAAGAATCTTTTATTAATTATTACTATCATGCTGTGTAGTGCTGATGAATCCTGGATCCTGATTGGTCAGCAGATTGGTCAGATATATATATATAGTTTTCTATAACAGTGCAGATACAAACCACAGGGTTGAAACAGCTCTAATACCACTGATCAGTGTGACCTGCTAGGTAATCAGAGATGCATTTATCTTATTAATTAATATTGGCATTAAAAACGACTGGGCAATATGACCATATAGGTCAGATATCGCAGTCAGCATCTTTCATAACATACTTTCCTAATACAATTCCAAATATGTGGACTTGGAACACAATATACTTGATTTGCCTTGAAGATAAGTAGCACAGGTCAGCTATTTAAATACATTCAGAAAAGACTTGCTAAGCGTGTCCTCCACTTGTTTCCCTACGTTTAGCGAGTGCATTAAGATCCAGCCCACCGACATCCAGCCAGACGTCTTCAGCTACCTGTTGCACATCATGTACACAGGCAACGGCCCCAAGCAGCCTGTGGATCAGGGTCGGTTACAGGACGGGATCAAGTTCCTCCACGCGTACCAGCTGTGCCACAAAGCGAGCGACAGTGGATCTGACGCCTCCTCGGACCCCATCCGCATATCCAACCTGTACGGCATCCAGATCTCCTCCCAGCTGGGCACTAAAGACTCCCCAGGCATGAAGGCTAGCGGGGCAAGGGAATCCGAGGATAGGCGATGTGGCTCGCGTGGACGTCCGCTGCCAGCTTTAGCAGGGATCGAAGGGCACACCTCGGAGCACCAGTCCCTGAGCCTGCGCGCCATCACCTCAGGGGACGAGTGCGACATCTTGGCACGGATCAAACAGGAAGAGGAGGAGCCGGATGAAGGTGAGGAACCACGAGCACCTGCGTCTCTGCCTTCGACCCAGGGCAGCCCATGCCAGGCTGGTGGTTTTAAGGACCCTCTGGCGCTGCTGTGTCCTCAATGTGGAGAACGATGCCTCTCTCCTGAGGGACTACAGGAACATCTTTTCACCCATGCTGCATGCGCCCTCATGGAAGGACCTTCCGAAGACAGCAGGGGGGACGTTAAAGGGCCCACGGAAGAGCGACAGTGCCACGCTCTAGCAGACGAGCTGGCGTCAGAGATAAGGCGTGGCACAACAGGCACAGGGAGTCCACCTGCAGGCTTCACGCGTAAAAGAAAGATGGCATGTGCAGTCTGCAACTTGCGCTTTTCACAGAAGAGCCAGCTGCAGGAGCACATGTTCGCTCATGTGGGCAAACCGCTACGTCAACACCGTTACGGCCGCTTCGGTGGACCACTGATCCATCCCAGCGAGGGAACGTCGGAAATCGATGAAGTTGCCCAGGATAATGGCAGCTCATGCTACTCGCTGGACTCAGAAGTCTCTCATGAGAGTGTAGATGCTGTGGCGGTGGAATGACGCCTTCTGTAACGTAATGGACATGTTCCCTGTGCATTCTTAACACACCCTTGTAAATTTCAACTTCTGACTTAATTTAGTAACCACTATGTCCCACAAGTAATTCTTCTCGTCTATGGAGCGACATTGGTTTTCTAATAAGTCAGTTAGCTAGCTAGCATGCTAATTACCGAGCTAGCTTCTTAACTAGATGTTAGATTTATATATAGATGGATCTGTACATAGGAAAATGTATATTTTTCAATTCTCCACCATCCAACTAAAATCAAAATCTTCTACTACAAAGTTTGAATAACTGACAGGATTTGTCTTCTTAATCTTTTAGCTAGCTAGCACACACAAGGCAGGACTTTTAATTTGGATTTTTTTAAAAATAAATATTTATACTGGAACTGAAAGCTAGCTAGCAGGGTAGCTAATATGAGATAACCTGACAGGATTTTTAAATAACATTCATAATCTTAACTGCTAACTCGAGCCAGCTCGCTAAAATGAGACAACCTGAAAGGATTTCATGAAGAATTTCAAAGTGCATTTCTAAATGTTTAACAACTTCCACTGTTAATGTTAGCTAACATTCTGATTTGCTGAAATAATCTTCACTGCTAATGCTAGTCATCTAGCTAAAATGAGCTAACCTGACAGGATTTCACAATAGCATGTAGCCGAATATTTAGAATTTTCTCTGCCAATATTAGACAGCAAGCTAACACAGGCTAACCTGACTGGATTCCTGAAAGAATTCTGAAGTGAAATTAATATTTTTTCTGCTAACTGAGTAGCTGAAGTCATATTTCCAGACTAAAAAGATTAAAAAATATTCCTAATCTTCACAGTGACATGATTACTGACAGGTAGTTTAAGTCGCATTCAAATTTCCTCTGGTAATATTAGGCAGCTAGCTAGCATGGGCTAACCTGACTGGATTTCTGAGAGAATTTCGAAGTAATATTTATAATTTTTCTGCTAACTGAGTAGCTGAAGTCATATTTCTGGAATAAAGATTAAAAAAAATATTCCTAATCTTCACATTGACAGGATTTCTGACAGGAATTTTACGTCATATTCTAATTTTCTCTGCTTATAGTAGACAGCTAGCTAACACAGGCTAACCTGACTGGATTCCTGAGATAATTTTGAAGTATTATTTATAATTGTTCTGCTAACTGAGTAGCTGAAGTCATATTTCCAGACTAAAAAGATTAAAAAATATTCCTAATCTTCACAGTGACAGGATTTCTGACAGGAATATTACATTATATTCTAATTTCCTCTGCTAATATTAGGCTGCTAGCTAACATGAGCTAACCTGATCACATTTCTCTCAGGATATTTGACTGCTAATGCTTTATTCTTTAGCGAACCTGACAGGATATGTAAGAAAACGTTGACCAGTGCACAGTTAACAGTATTCCTGTCCCACGGAAAACAAACAGTACAAAAAAATACCACATAAAATACTAGCTTTACGAGGAAAATCTCCAATTAAGGCATGATTAGAACACAGGAAGTTGACAGGGGTGTGTTTAAAATGTTTGGAAAATGTTTGACCTCAGACTTCATGTCCTGTCTCCTGTTTAAAAAGCTCCATCCGTGTGTTTCTTTTCTCTTGTGTTGATGGATTTTTGTGTTGGTGTGTATGTTACATTGTGGACATTTGTAGATTAATCTGATCGGTCAGCGCTGGAATAATCAGACCAAACCTTTAACCTATTTAACGCTCCACATTTTAACAGCAGAGGACGTCGCTATGAGCTAGCGCTCCAAAAGAGCCGACTATCTTGAATGACTGACACCTATATGCGTAGGTGTATTAAACACCTCTCCAGAAGCCCCGCCCCCTTTCCTTAATCTTTTGCTTTCCTATAGTTTTAGCCCTTTCTTTCGATCCCGACTCGGATTTTCTGGCTTGAAAATCGCTCCGATGCTCCGTCCTCACTTTCCGTCATGATAAATCTAGAATGTTTTCAGTTTATTACAGCGGAATCAAATGATTAGACCAAGTTGAAGGAAGCAAATTTGTGCCTGAAGAAGATTAAACAGATCTATGGCGTGTCACATTGAACACTTTTTTAAATCGTTTTAATGCCAGAGATGATTAGAAAGTTTAACGCTGAGACAATTCACACCATGAGACATGTTAGACAAGCAGTTTGTTAAAGGACCATATTAAAAACCTTGTTTGTTTGTTTTCCTCTTGGGGCTCGGCAGGTTTGTTGCGTTACGTTTTCTGGAGTGTTTTAAATGAATCTAATCCAGCACAGCAAAGCACAGATGATGGATTATAATCCATCATAATTAATTCAATTAAATAATCAGAATTGTGTGTGTGTGTGTGTGTAGCGGTGAGTGGATTTAAACACTTCTGAACAAATTTAGGCATAGAAACTAAACAAACACAAACCCATACAATCGAAGTCAGTGCCTTAGACGTATTCGCGATTTTGAAACTAAAAGCACTTAAAGTGTCGCATCAATCAGAAAAAAATGAACAGAAACGTTTTTCGGAATGATTTTTACACACTCTGTGTTTTTGTTGGGTTCGTCAGTGTGATCATGTTCTAGTCTAGTGCCTGATTTTTATCAATAGAACGTGTAGAAAACTGGTGCTTCATGAAAATCCTGTCATTCCTGCTGAAAGAGATGGAGGTTTTTTGCTCTGTAATGGAGTCTAATGTGGGCTCTAAAAGCAAATGTTTTGTCCCTAATGGTTTCTGATGACTTTTCTCCTTTTATTCGAATGATCATCATCTAAACACAAAGGAATGTCAAAATTTAACAGAAATTGTTCAAGATTTTTTAGTGTTATTTGGCTCTTTGGCAGGGACACGAGCTCACAGCAGATGCGAAAGTCCATAAAGATTCGACTTGTCACTTTTTTGCGTAACTGGAATAATAATGAGGAAATAATTAACTCTAAGGGTTAAAGGTCATGAGGATCGATCTTTCTGTGCCTCGGAAGACAGAAAGCGTTCATGATAGAATTTTTATGTAGGGGGAAAAAATGGAAAAAAAAGCACTTGTGGTTAAAGGTCACCATACTGTGATGAATAAATGAATCTTGTGAAAAACTCCGGGTTAATTTTTGTGTACTTACTGTGTTGGTAGTATTCTTTTTCAATAAAGGTTTGATTTTCAATGAAAGGTGTTGCATATTTTTTATAAGAATAATATAATAATCAGGTTATTGATAAAATATAAGAATATTAATCTACTGATGTATATTTATGTGTTTTAATAGAGATCTTCTGTTAAGATCTGCCGATGTTGATTATTGTGTTATTCCTGATACGGAGAGATGGTTTTAAAAAAGTTATATAGGGTAACACCTCGGGATTAAAATTATTTACAGTGAAAAATCGAAAAATCAGAAATCTGAAACAAGGTATTAAATATTCAACAGACTCTATGTATTAAAAAAAAAGAAACAAGCAAAAAAAAAATTTAAAAAAGATTTTTCCTTATTTATTTATTTATTTATTTATTTATTTATTTATTTATTTATTTATTTATTTATTTATTTATCTATCCATCCATTACTCTTATTTACTGACACAGTACATTTCAATAATTGTTATATAATTTATATATTTACCTTCTTTATTATTATTATTATTATTATTATTATTATTATTATTATTGTGTTGTTTTTTGTATTATTACTTCACACTATTTAACTTCACATTTAATGGTCTATTAACAATATGTAAACATATAAACATATATAAAGTCTAGTTTGCGTTCAGCGTAACACAAAAACATACAAAACGTTTACTTTAAATATTTGTTTATGGATTTGTTGATCTTTGTGTATTTGTGTGTGATAGAGAATTTGGGTTTGTTTTATTTCAGTAACAGATAAATAGAATAAAAGTAGATACTGGAGTTTCTGGAACTTTCTGACAGAAAGTCCACAGAAACAGGGTTGTTTTCTATTTATTTATTTATTTATTTATTTATTTATTTATTTATTTATTTATTTATTTATTTATTTATTTATTTATTTAGAGGTTGAATCTTCCTGCTTGACCACTAGAGGGAAGCGTTTGCTTGAAAAAAGGGAATCTTTCCTTCACAATTCACAAACTCTCACCGTTGCTCCAAGTGCTCTTCAGACTTTACTGATTGTATGCGACGGAAACCGAGTCGTCCGCGGTCTCGGCTGAACGTTGAGGCCAACCTTGAGCAGGAGCTCCTGAGCGTAACACATTTGCCTACATGGTTTCCATTTCCATGTGGAGATAATCCACAGGAAGATAAATGGCTTCTTTCCCTGCCTGCTCTCACCGCAAATTTCCATTTATTTAAAACAACAAGTTCAAAGATTCCTTTTCATCGTAACACAAAGCCAATCCAGACTTTTTTTGTAATTGTTTTGTAAGTTTTATTTCCACAAGACTCGTGTATGAAAAAAAAAAAGAATCAGTGCAAAACAACATGTTGTGTAGCTGGAAACTGCAACACGTGGGATCTGCATTGCTATAGTAACCAGGCTTACGTCGCAGTCATATGAGAGATTCACATGTCACATTCCGGCTAAAAATACCGTACGACTGTGGGAGAAGTAACAAAATACGAGCACTTACATATATATTTATTTTCCAGAGATATTTCTGCCATATTTCTGATCATCTTTATTATATCAAGGTAACACTGAAAACACCTACAGGTCAAAACATGATACAGATCTGTTACTCTGAGCACAATACCGTCTCACAACAAGCAGGAACAAAAGCACACTGACGTTCATCCGACGATCCGAAGCCGTGCCTCAGCGTGATATTTGTGCGGATTAGCTTTTGTGTTTTGTTTAGCGAGTGTTAAACACGATCCTGATCCATCTGACGGCTCTACAGCTCAGCCGAAAGTTGTTCTACGGCGCCGCTAATAGCTGCTCGGACCAAAGACAAAGCCGTCTGAGCGAGCAGGATCTCGGAAAAACGTCTCTCCGGAGTCTTTAACGTGTAACAGGATCCGTTAAGCGAGACGAGCGGAGACAGGGTTCCGTATCGCGGAGCCACGTTTTCGAACAATTCGTCGTTCTCTTCTTCTGATGAGTGAACATCTTCTATCGTGATGACGGGTTTGCATTTGAAAACCGGAACATCGACTAGCATGTCATCCATTCTAACCGGATCTTCAGGAGACGACCTGGGATCTTCCGGATCAGAATCAGACTCGTTAACCTCTGTTAGCGAAGACTCGCTCATCTGAATCTCTTCATCTGAGAGGCGTGAGACGTGGGGTTCAGGTGGATGTTGGGGACTTTCGGTTTCATGAACGAACACAGCATTCGAGACGACGTTCACGTCTATGTTCAAGGAACCCATTTCTATAACCTCATTTTTGGAATCTTGTGATTCCAAACAGTTTTCCTCACAGATTCTGGTCACGTCCTCGACAATCAGGCTCGAATCATTTTGCTGATCCTCCACAGCTGGTGGTTCTGCAGATATCCGCTGACCAGCACCTGTTTCTGAAGATATTTCAGTGAAGGTATCATTATATCGTTCTTCTCCACGTTCTTCCCCTTCCTGCTTGCTTGTGGATGAACGTTTTCTGAAGACGCGCCACATTCGCACCTTGAACTTCCTTGAGCTGATCTTCTTAACCGGCTTCTTCATTTTCAAGGATTCGCCTGAATGTGTGAGGAGTTCCTCGTCTTGGATGTTGATGTGTCCTCCGTGGTACGTGTTTTGCTCAGCGTCCTCCACAGCTTTCATTCCCAGCTCCTTTCTCTTCCGAACGCAGGAGAAAATCCGTCTAATGGTCGCTCCAGCTTTGCTTCTTCTCCGCCTTTTCTTTGTGTTTTGTTCCAAATTAGTTTCCAAACACCTTTCTTGAAGATCTGTACAAGTTCCTCCATCAGGTTCTGTAGTTAGGAGCATTTCAGGAGGTTCAGGACTCGTCTGCTCGTGCGATTCAGGGCTTTGCTCGTCTTTCGCTGCGTCCGTTGGCGTGTCGTCGGCGTCCTCGTCATGTCTTCTATGCTTTCTTGATTTCCTCTCCTCTTGACCCGGAGACCTGGATTTGCCCAACAGAAGTCGTGGTGGTCCTGTTAGTTTCCTCTTCAAGCCTGTTTTTTCCTGGAACTCTGCATCGTTGCTTTCTTCAGTCGCCATCGGTTATGAGGTAATTAAGGTTCCTCCAGCAGACGTAAGGAACCCGTATCCAGGAAACATGAAACGATGCTTTAGAGATGATGTCTTCCTCAGATATCAATGACTTAAACTGGTAAAACTGCTGCAATGCAACAACAACAACAAAATCAGGATAATATCAAAATAAATGTTTCTATAGAATATGTAAAATAGCTGTTTCTTTAAAATGGACACCTCAACCTTTTTTTTTATTTTTGAACCTTCGGAAGATTTTTATGACAAGCGATGATTTTTAATCACAATAACTGTATACAATTTTACAGCAAGGCATCATAAGACTACACACTTAGGAAATTATGGATTTTCTAAGGTTCTTAGGGTTCTTAGCATCCAAATGTGTTCTGGTGTTTAAACCCTTTCTGATAAGAAAATTGCTTTTGGTTACTTACAACTTTACAGATTCTCCCTAAAAGAATGCTTAAAAGATATTTACATTTTCGAAGAGTTTATTTAAATTCCAATATTATAGTGCCGAAGAGAATCATATCAGTCCTGAACTGAATCATATCAGTCCTGAACTGAATCATATCATTGCTGAACTGAATCATATCAGTCCTGAGGTGAATCATCACAGTCCTGAACTGAATCATATCAGTGCTGAAATAAATCACATCAATCTGAACACTGAATCATATCCGTGCTTAGTTGAATAATATCAGCACTTTACTGAATTATAGAAGTCCTGAACTGAATCATCAAAGTGCTGAACTGAATCATATCAGTACTTAATTGAATAATATCAGTGCTGAAGTGAATCATATCAATCTGAGATCTGAATCATATCAGTCCTGAACTGAATCATATTAGTGCTGAAGTGAATCATATCAATCTGAGATCTGAATCATATCAGTCTGAGAACTGTCAGTCTGTTGAATGGAATCATATCAATGCTAAAGTGAATCATGTGTTCTGAATTGAATCATATTATTGCTGTACTAAATGATTCACTTCTATAATTAAAAATGTCAGAGAGTTCAAAGTCTTGCTGCACTGCATGTGCCATAAATTTACATCCCAAGTATTAACAAAGCACACACACACACACACACACACCCCTCATAAATTCCATGTCCTGTTGGACTTACTGAACGAGTTAACTCAGCACTGGGATTATTAGAAGTGACTGAATAATCCACTGTATTGACTTTATTGACTGTTTGTTCCTCTACAGATAAAAACCAACAGCAACGCGGGTAAATACAGATGCTGTGTTTTTCCACTTGGAGCTGGGGTATGGATTAAACTTAATGAAGCCTTTGTGCTCTTTTGTTTACATAGAAACACACACACACACACACACACACAGTTACTTCACAAGGCTCAGGAGTCAACTAAAATATTTAGCGCTATTTGTACATCTTTAACCTCGTTAAAACGTTACCTTGTAAAATACCAGGCTGTATGAATATTCATCAATATGTAAATTAGCAGCTGAAGCTGCCTAATATCAGTAATGCTAACAAACGTGAAAACATGATCTCGCGAATAAAAATGAAAACAGCTTCATTTTCAACGAGTGGAACAGCGTCTTCATGTGAGCTGACAGCTGAAACTCAGTGAAAAAAATAATAATAATAATAATAGGTAAAAATAAATTCTGTAAATAAATATATCAACAAGGCT
Source organism: Hemibagrus wyckioides (assembly GCF_019097595.1). Taxonomy (NCBI): domain Eukaryota; kingdom Metazoa; phylum Chordata; class Actinopteri; order Siluriformes; family Bagridae; genus Hemibagrus; species Hemibagrus wyckioides. Next base: position 3,100,200 of record NC_080734.1, on the reverse strand, counting down.
ACAAGGCTAAAGCCTTTTATCACTGAAAGAACCCTTGAAGAACCACATTTTTAATTCAGTTAGCTAGCTAGCTTATAGTTTATTGTATTCAGATGATATCATCACTATAACCCCACCCCCAAAAAACACTTTTATAAGAAGTTCTAACAGTATTCTAAGTAAAAATAAAGAAATAAATATTTAAATATATATATATATATATATGTAAAAATAAAAACAATTAAAGCTGTGGAAACATAATCAGGAATAAATGTAAATAAATAAATAAATAATAATAATAATAATAATAATAATAATAATAATAATAATAATAATAATAATAATAATAATAATAATAATAATAACATTTCTGTTTTATTTTATGATGACTAAAATGTGCAGAGAACACACAGCCATTCTGCAGAATAAAGTTTCCAGGCTGGGTTCTGTGCACATTTGCAGTTTGCATGTAAGAAAGCATCAGATTTTTACGCTTTTATCTTTTGAAACATGTTAAATCTCACCTTCTAAAAATATAAAAAAGCATGAAAACGCATCAGCATCACCTACCTGTGTACTGGAGCGCGCGCTGGTGGAGCTCGATGTGTGAGTGCATGTGACTGTATGTGTGTGTGTGTCTGTGTGTGTGTGTGAAGCTCTGTTTGCACCATGCACTCATCAGTTTCCATAGCAACCGTCTGACTGACAGTCCCCGATGACATCATCCACATGGTGTTTATAGCAGTGCTGCCGCTGACGTCACGAACCCGATTGTAATGTCGACATCTCAGCAGGAATGAAGCGGTCATTAGGTTTGGCTTTAAAGGAGATGATCTCATTTACACTGAACTATTATCTGGTGCTTCGGCATCATCTGCAGCACATGGTGTGTGTAGCATGAGAAAGAGTTTAGAAGCGGAAATGTCTGCCATTAACATGTAGAATGTGAATACAGAAATGCCTACATGTAATAAAATAGTACATAAATTTCAACGAATCACTATACATCACTGATTACACTATAATAATAACAACACAGTTATGTGCGTTCTTGTGTCTGACCCTGTAAGACTGTATGTTCCATATTCATGCTTATAAGGTCTTTATGAATACCTATAACACTGACTTAATGCACTAATGACTTATGAGTTATGAGAATAGTATATTTTTTACTTGGGCCTGGATTTTCAGCATGCTGTCATAATTGCAATTTGTGGTATGACTTTGCATAATCAAATGAAATTAATGAATCATGTTGAAGATTCACATGTAGAAATAAATGAAACAAATTTAGATTCACATGTGGAAATAAATCATAGTCTTGTTTCAAAGACAATATCATTTTTTTTTGCAGAGTAGATAGTTTTTCTTAAGTTATTAATTAATTAATTAATTTACAGATGACCAGACCTGATAGAATATCAGAAATCCTTGAAGATAAAAAATAGAAAAATAATAATATCTATTTGACTGTGATATTAAATCACACGCTCATCACATTATTCCATAACACACACACACACACACACACATGGTTATATTGGGTTATATTTTCACCAGGAACACGTATGTTCATAAACACATACGACATAAACTGTCTCCTGATCAGTGTGTGTGTCTGTGTGTGTGTCTCCTGATCAGTGTGTGTGTGTGTGTGTGTGTGTGTGTGTCTCCTGATCAGTGTGTGTGTGTGTGTGTGTGTGTGTGTCTCCTGATCAGTGTGTGTGTGTGTGTGTGTGTCTCCTGATCAGTGTGTGTGTGTGTGTGTGTGTCTCCTGATCAGTGTGTGTGTGTGTGTGTGTGTGTGTGTCTCCTGATCAGTGTGTGTGTGTGTGTGTGTGTGTGTGTGTCTCCTGATCAGTGTGTGTGTGTGTGTGTGTGTGTGTGTGTGTCTCCTGATCAGTGTGTGTGTGTGTGTGTGTGTGTCTCCTGATCAGTGTGTGTGTGTGTGTGTGTGTGTGTGTCTCCCGATCAGTGTGTGTGTCCTTTGGGTTAGTTATAGTTTAATAGACAGGACTTTGTTTCTCACACGCTTTTTGTCTTTCGCCTTAAAGCCATTCTTTGTTTTGGCCTTAAATATAGAATTGCATTATTTAGATAGATGCTCTGATGGAAAAAAAACAAGCACCTGATACTATTTTAGTGTGGAGAAGAAAATAATGTAGAAAAGCATGCTTAATGTAGGAGAAAAATAAATAAATAGAAAAATGAATAAATAAATACACAAGCTCAAAAATCCAATATTTTAGTACTAGTTTTTACCAGTACCCAACAGAAAGGATTAAAAGTGGCCCCTGGTTATTGTTACCACAGTAACTGTTTCCTGAAATGTTTTATTCCTGTTATACCACAACAAAGTGCTAATGGTTACAATATTTTATTTATTATTTATAAAAGCAACATATTATACTTTTTAACCATTTATAGTTACATTTAAGTTGATTTTCACTCACGTTATAGGGGCTATAAACAGTCGTCCCCTCACCAGCTTCTTGTTTATTTCCACTATCTCCAAGTGAATAAGACAAAAACAAACAAAACAACACAACAAAGAAAGCTTATCAAAGAGAAACCGCAAAAACGCATAAACACCTTTTTCCTGAAAACGTTTCCTGACTGTAAGAGAACGTTTCATATGAACTGTTTAAGGACTCGGGTCCCTGTGAACAAGCCGTTACTATAGAAACGAGAACAACCACAAGCGCATTCATGTGAACCTGCAGTGAAGGAAATCGAATCAACATTTTCTGACCAATCAGAAATCAAAAGCATTCAAATCACAGTGGAGACAAATTACATACTGTATATGTCTGGGATTAAACCACTGGATAAAACTCCTGTATCTGATATAAAACCATAGGGTAGTGATGTAAGAAATTATTATTTTTTTAATAAATAAAAAAATTTAATTTAAAATAAAAAAGATGTTGAAAAAATTAATTTAAAATTTAAATTTAAAATAAAAAATGTTGAAAAAATTAATTAAGATTTTTTTAAATTGAAAATAAAAAAATAAAATTAATTTTAAAAAATCAAATAAAAAAATTTACTGAAAAAAAAAAAATGACAATACATTTAATCGGTTAAATCAGAATTATAATGTTTGTTTGTTTATAAATGTTTTAATTTTTTTTTTTATAAATGTCTGATTCTTCCTAAATGTGAAAGAACACTTCTTAGGGTGTGTTTGATACACCGATATGTACAAAGCACAATGTATACAAGTGCATATAAATGATAAAAGTCGTGTGTAAACATCATACTCATGCATTAGAGCTGTGTTACAGAACAAGTTGAAAGGAAAAGATTGTGGATTAAAGACTCCATTGGTGGAAAGAAAGTAGCTTCAAGACAAATGAAGATAATTAATAAATTAACAACATCTGAGAGTAGAAAAGTGCTGAATTATAAATAAAGAAAATACGCGTGTGTTTGGGTGGAATAGTAAAATCACATGGCTGAATACATCATAGCTGGATGTGTTCACTGTGCTTTAGTCATATTACTAAACCACACACACACACACACACACACACACCGAGCTGCAGCTGCTTCTCCTGATGGACGGGTCGAGTAACTCGCAGAAGTTACAGTTAAAGAAAAATGCATTTTTTCCCCCCGAACCTTCTCGGAACGTGAGCTCATTTCCTCCAGTGATGGAACTCGATCCTGTAACAGAAAATAAATCCAGGAATGATTTATTAAACCTTCTCCACAATCATCTGCAGGATTGATTTCTGTATTGATTAGCAGTTTTCCATCAAATCTAGAACCCCTTTCTTCATCTCTTAAAGGTTATTTGTAGAGTGTTTCCCAATCAGAACAAGTTACAAACTAAAAACAGCTATGGTGCTTTATGTCAGCTGTAATTAAAGCTGTAAAAGTGTAATCATGAAGTAGTATAGAGGTATTCATTCATTATGAGCAGACATACTGAGGGTTCTGAGCAAATCAGACAGAAACTGTATTATAACAGTATAAGCATTCTGGAATGTGTCATAACCTAATGCTATGTCACTTGACACAGCCACCCTGCCTTTTTGTGTCAGCTGACGCATATTGGAATGAGTGCTTATAAACAGGTATTAAGGTTTACATGAGCTGTCATAAAAGGTTTGTTAAATTATAAACTTACCTAAAACACTGGAGCTACTAGAAGTTTCTCTGAAGGTGACTGTCCACAAGCAAACGTGGCCATGTCGGATCTTCATGACAGTTTTTCTGCAAAAAAATAAAAAATAATAATAAATTGTCACAGTTTTCTTAAAACAGTGTTCATAAGCCTGACATGACACCTGCATAAGCTTTTTATGACAACTGACATCAACCTTCATAAACACTCATCAAATGCTGAGCTGTCACAAAGGCTGATTTGATCAGTCTAATTACCATTTTAACATAACACCGATTTTTGTTGACATAAGGCTGTTATAACACCTAGGCTTTAATGTCATGGCAATGTCATTTGTATCTCTTGTAGCTTCTGGAATATCAGGACTACATGGTGACAATAATGTGGGTTTAAATGAAATTAGAAATTTTCTCTAACTCAGAGAACATACAAATGATCAGCATTACATAAGTTGTTATAAAGGGCTTGTGTAAGGGTTATGTAGCCCTATGAATATGACCTTTATGCAAAGTCATACCGCAAATTGCAATTATGACAGCATGCTGAAAATCCAGGCCCAAGTAAAAAATATACTATTCTCATAACTCATAAGTCATTAGTGCATTAACTCAGTGTTATAGGTATTCATAAAGACCTTATAAGCATGAATATGGAACATACAGTCTTACAGGGTCAGACACAAGAACGCACATAACTGTGTTGTTATTATTATAGTGTAATCATTCTAGAAAGTGTCAGTCGTAATATGGTTATGGTCAATGTCAACAGACATTGATACACATAGCTGTCATAAGAACCTTATGTCAACATCATAATATACATAACTATACATAAATGGATCATTACAGTATAAACATTCTAGGAATGATATGTCGCATGACATAGACATGCATAACTGTGCTATTACAGTGAGCAGTTTTTGATGCTTCCTAACTCCATCTTACGTCACTTGGTGTTATGTCTTGACATAGACTTGTTATTAAAATTAAACAAACAAACAATACAGTCTAGTGGGGCTCCACATGTAAAAAGTCTTTATGACCAGATATGTAGGTGTAACAGCTATTTTCTGTCGGAGTTTATGTAGGTGTCATACAGGTCTAATAACACCACCTTCAAGGCTTATAAAGTGTGACCAGTAATAACAAACTGAAACAACGAGTGATTAGTTCACTGCAACAAAACGAATCCTTCTTCTTTAGCGTGAGTAAAATCATCAGCGTGGAATGAATAACATCATCTGGTGGAATCTGAACCCGAGCCTCGTTCCTGACATGAACACAAGCTTTATTTAAAACACTGTAGGAGAAGAAGGAGGAAAAAAAAGAATGCTTAAAAAATTCTGCTCTATAAATCCTCCGAATGTGCTAAGGTCACTCGGATCAATGCTGCCTCTCGCGGAGGTTCTCGAGCTCTGCGCAGACTTGCAACCTAGCAACACGTCTGGATAAAAATATCTGCTCCACGCGTGACCAGTGTGAGGCACATTCTCTCAGACTCATCAGCACCGTTGACTCATCACCGTGGTCTCTCCTCTCACTCGCCGTACAGCGTGTGTGATACGCTTCAGGATTGATTTGACACGAGACCTTTTCATTTTCATGAACTTGTGTCTGGAAAATAAACAAGTTAGATATTACACAACACCACACAGTGTAACATTTCTACCCCCTTCCTGACAAGATTATATAACAAAAAAGTTATGGACATGTAGAGAGGCCACGCCTCCTCCACTGGAGCTGACAGGAACAGAAACCCCGCCTCCTTCGTCTCCGTTATACAAAGATAGATGAAAAGAAAGGCTGAAGCAACTCCTCTTTCATTCAGATTGACACACACAAAGGCCACTTCTTTTAATAGGGCTAACAAAAACGGAATAAAGGCCACGCCTCCTTCATCTGCTTGATAAGTACATGCTTGCTTTCTAGATTTAAAAAAAAGGCCACACCCCTTTTCACCTTGTTCTTTGGGAATCACAGACACATAAGTCATGCTGCTTTTTTACTGAGAGAAAGAAAAGCCACACCTCCTTGACTGGGACTGACAGGTACAGAAGCCACGCCTCCTTCATAGAGACTGACAGATGCAGAGATCCCATCTCTTTCACTTTTTTTTACTGCCGCTACAATCAGGGCAAAGGCCACACCTCCTTAACTGTGTCAGTCAGAGAGGACATGCCTCCTTAACTATAACTGACCAGCACATTGACCAAACCTCCTTCACTGGGACTGACCAGTACAGAGGCCATGCCTCCTTCACTGGGACTGACCAGCACAGAGGCCATGCCTCCTTCACATCTTTCACTGGCACTGACAAGTACAGAAGCCACGCCTCCTTCCCATCTCTTTTACATCCTTTACCCTGTCACTATCTTCAAGACGTCTAACAAAAAATACCCAACAAAACAGAGGCCACGCCTCCTTTACTGTGATTGACAGGCACAAAGCATTCTCCACATTAACATCTTTACTGGGGTTGACAAATAGACCAGAGACCATACCTCTTTCAAACACCTTCACCGGGACTGACAGACTTACAGAAGCCACTCCTCCTTCTTCATCCACAGCCTTGCTATAAATACATGACGAATCTTCACACCTCTACAAAGGAGTGTGAGTGTGTGATGCGTCCAGCAGAGGAGCAGAGGCTGTAAAGGGTGTAAAGCTCACCATATTTGCCACAAAGCAAAGAAATCCTGCTCCTGCGTAGGCCTGGACATCTGAAATCGGCAGCACCTTCACTTCAGCTTCATTCCTCATACATATGTGGCTCTCAGTGATGCACACTGGGTAATGTCCAAAACCCTGAGAGCATCAGGAACATGTGAGATGTTTATAAACGTATAATGACCCAGAAGAACAGGACAGAAACATGAGAATCATGAAAATGAACTGTTTTCTTTTTTTTCCAAACCTGATCTACCGAGCCTTAACCCGAGGACTAAACCCCACCTGCTTTCTATAAAGTTCAAGCTTCTCTTTAGCTTCAGCTGAAAGCTCCACATCTTCAGCACCAAACATCTGCTGGGCTTCTCTTCTCAATTTATCAATTACAGACATCTGAAACCAAACAACAGAACTCTCTATTAATCTATTAACTACACACACACACACACACACACAGATAAACCAGGAGTTTCCCTGCTGCTTCTCGTTCTCTCTGTCTGTGAGAATTACGTATTTAATATTAGAAATCCAGGCTGATAATGAAACAGCTCCACCTCAGAAGTGATAATTGACTTTGCTCCATTTCTCAGAGGAGGATGGTGATAATACGCCGCTGTTCCCTTAACGATAAATAAATAAATCAGTCTGAAAAGATTATTATCATCTAAATGGAGGTTTGTCGTTACGTCCCAACCTTAAAAAAGTCTCTAAAATTAAAGAAGTAAACCTCTCTAATTTTACTCTGAGAATGAAACCATGGAATAATACTCAATTACAGAATTACATGATTCTTTAATAATTTAATTTACTGATCCCTTAATTGCTTATTCAATTAATTATTGGAAACCAGGCCATAAACAACAAGCAAGTGAATAATATTTTTAAATATTATAATATATTAATATATATTATTATAGTATATTATGGTATTATATTATTATATAATAATCTTATTATTATAATTATTATTATATTATTATAGTATAATATTATATATATGTATATATATATATATATATATATATATATATATATATATATATATATATTGCATAAGATATTTATTTATTATTATTTTAAAAAATATTATTTATTTAATTGTTTTTATTTATTTGTTTATTTTAGTATGTTAAAAACCTTATCATGCCTATTATTTACATTACTAGTATAATTTTTTTCTTTTAAAAAGTCACAAATATTCAAATAATAATAAAATAATAATAATAATAATAATAATAATAATAATAATAATAATAATAATAAATAATAATTAAATAATAATTATTATTATTATTATTATTATTATTATTTATATGTAGGGTTTTGGTTGCATGCTTGTTTGCAATTAAAGGGAAAACAATTGCACTTAAATGTGTTTCCTAACAATAATTTTGAATCTTATGCAAGTGTGTGTGTGTGTGTATACCTGCAGCTGGTAGGGGAAGTGCAGTGTGCTCTGGATCTCGGCCGCTCTCTGAACGCAGTGTGCGAGCTCCAGTGCTCCAGCGCCCCCTTCAGACCAGCTGCTGCACTTCACTGCCTCGAGCGCTCCGAACCTCCTCGCCTGCTCACACACCACCTCCACCTCAGCCTCGGTGTCACACCTACACACAGCAGACACGCCTTCATCAGTTCTCTTATAAAGCTCTGACACTGGAGACTCCTTCCATACATGTTAATTAAAGATCACTAACTACATGAAGATACACAGGTCTCTCTGAGCCAGGTGTTGCTATAGCAACTACCACTCCCGTCAGAGCTGCTTCTGACCTGAAGGTGTTCACAGCCACCACCACAGGTACTCCGTACGCCCTGGCCGTCTCTAATCTCCTCTTCAGATGAACGCAGCCTTTCTCCAGCAGCTCCAGGTTCTAGAGCACAGAGAGGAATCATGGCAGAACATCTAAAGAGATTAAATCAATAAAATAATCGAAACAGGAAGAGTGAACATTCCTCAAGACATCATATTAGACCAGGTTGTACCTGCTTCAAGCATTCTTCATGTAAAGGAAATCCGGCTGTGAGCTGGAAAAAAAAATAGGCTAATTACTCGTGCTATCTTTTTTATTTCTTACACGTGAAGAAGCTCAGATTATTTTAATGAGGAAAAGTAACGTACATTAAGACCTGACTTCACTGTGTGTGTGTGTGTGTGAGAGAGAGAGAGAGAGAGAGAGATGGAGAGAGAACATCAGAAAGACAGAGAGAACTTAATCTTCTACACACACTCTCATTCCTTACAGAACATTTCATTACAGAAACAGAGACTCACCGGCGGACCACCAGCACCACCGCCGCACGTCTTCAGGGCTCGTACGGACGTCACCATCACCAGCACGTGGGGTCTCAGGCCTGAGGACCGACACGTGATGCTGAAGAAGTTCTCACAGTGAGGTGTCTCGCTGACTGATCGGGGTGAAAGTGGAGATGTTCATGGTGAAATGTTCAATGTTTTGTCTTTTAAAGTAACACAGTCATTTGTAAAAGTATTGGCACCCCTTAACATGCACTGTAATGAAAAGCAGTACAGTGCAGGTCATTGCTTAATGTTGTTGGGTGCCAATAATTATGAACCAAAATTATAAAAGCACTAATTAAGAAAACATGTGAAAACTATAAAAGTCTGCAGATATTTATGCTTCAATTATCACTCCGTGCTTGTGTTGTATATTTTACAAACTGTGATTTATATCACCAGGGGTGCCAATACTTCTGGAACTGACCATTAAAATCATACTTAGACCAAAGCAGGAAGATGTTTTTTAAACAGTATATAATTTAATTTAATTTAATTTAATTTAATTTAATTTAATTTAATTTAATTTAATTTAATTTAATTTAATTTAATTTAATTTAATTACTTATTCATTTATGTATTTATTTAGGTATTTTTTAATTTAATTTAATTTAGTTATTTATTTTTAAAATTTATAATCATTAGTCTGTATTTAAATGTATGTAAAAAAAAAAAGTAAGCACAACAATATAGTGTCAGATACAAAAGTATTGGCACCCTTGAAAAGTTCTGCATGGAGAAGTGTTCCGATATATCGTTTAAAAGTTTTCTGATCTTTTGGTTTTAAGAGTTGTAATTGGCACCAATTAATCGTGGGGGTGCCAATAATTTTTAACCAATATTTGCAAAAAAAAAAATAACGCATTGATTCTGATAACGTATTCAGTAATTTACAATACTCTTAATTATATGTTTAAGATTAAAATACTGCATTAAAATTGAATCATTTAGTGATTTAATTAATCATGAGGATGTCAATAATAATATTACAGAAATCACTTTAGTTATAAGCTTTATATGTCACTCATATTTCAGATGGAGGGTGCCAATACTTTTGGGTTTAACTATAAAGACGCATAGTCAGTGTTGGAAACTGTTCCTACTTTCAAAACTTTTTGATACTTACATAAAAAAATATATTTGGAAGTAAAACACATGAGTAAAGAGTCATCTCCAAAATTATTGGCACCCCTGCAGTGTTCTGCAGAGTCCGAATAAGAGGTGTAAAATCTGTCCTGCTCACTTTAACGCCATTTTTAGATCAATCCCCAGCACTGATTTAACACCTACACTCTTCTCATGACTCCAGTCCAACTAATGTCTGTAGGTGTATAACTGAACTCTGGGGATTTGATACGTAGCTTCAAGATGAAGTGCAGAGAAGAAGAAGAAGAAGAAGAAGAAGAAGAAGAAGAAGAAGAAGAAGAAGAAGAGAAGCCAAATCTCCTGCTCATGAGTTTGAGTGACAGAGCAGGTCTCACCCACAAAACCCTGAGGCCCAACCAATTTCAGAGCCATTCGATCTGCCATGATGGAAGGACTGCCCCAAGCGACATCAGCTAATGGACTGAAGTGAAGAAAGACAGGAGTTCCCTGTGTGTGTGTGTGTGTGTGTGTGAGAGAGAGAGAGAGAGAGAGAGAGAGAGAGAGAGATACTTTAGATATTTTTTCACTTTAGAAACCAGAAGAATTATTATACAAAACAATATATTATTATTATTATTATTATTATTATTATTATTATTATTATTATACCTCCAGGGTCTGCATCAAACACGGCTTCAGGGATTCCTTCAACAGCAGACCTACGAGACTGCTAACACCCTGAGATGAAAAAGTATGTTAGGATGTAGGGAGTCAATCACACACACACACACACACACCACAGGGAAAGTAGTTCCTTGTATTCAGAATTACATTTCAATTATTACGGACTACTTTATGATAGTAAGTCGAGGTTCATGAGATCGTAATGCACACACACACACACGCATACACACACGCATACACACACACACACACACGCACACACACACCAGGTCCTCGGCGGTTATCGGCTCTCCAGACGTGTTGTTAGCCACCACCATCCGAGCCAGTCTGTCCTGCAGGTCCTCTACACTCCTGCTCAGAGAGACGATGGCCATCAGCTCAGCGTCCAGAGACTCTCGGTCCTGCAGCACCGAGTCGTTTACCACATCACGTGTCATAAATAAATAAATAAATAAATAAACGCAACATGGTGCTGTAACATTAATGAGATAACGAGAGTTACTTGTACCGTCCTCACGTCTGGATTAATGTCCAACCAGACCAAGCGTCTAATCTCATCTCGGGTCAGGGACGAGGGGTCAGACTTCTCAACACCGAGTCTCTGAGGCACGGAGATGATTTACACGATTACATCATCAGTTACGGTTTATTAGAAATCATAATCAACAATTACATATCCATTTCTAGATGCACTATGTTGCCAAAAGTATTGGGACACCCCTCCATATCATTGAGTTCAGGTGTTGTTTTTCAGGGGTTGGACTCGGCCCCTTAGTTCCAGTGAAAGGAACTCTTAATGCTTCAGCTTCATACCAAGACATTTTGGACAATTTCATGCTCTTTGTGGGAACAGTTTGGGGATGACCCCTTCCTGTTCCAACATGACTGCACACCAGTGACCAAAGCAAGGTCCATAAAGACATGGATGCATCAGTGCCTGACCTCACAAATGCGCTTCTAGAGGAATGGTCAAAAATTCCCATAAACACACTCCTAAACCTTGTGGAAAGCCTTCCCAGAAATTGTACATTTAACGTTAATATAACAAGTTGTCACAATATTATACAGCTAGAGAGACTGATATCTAAATATCATCATCATCATCATCATGTGACTCTGACATGAAAAGTCAGCTGTCATAACTCTCTAATGTCAACCTTATGTCAACACAAATACAATACAATATCAGCTAACTCAAGTATTAACTTGATATTAAACTAAAAATGAGTATTTTTAACACCTCTTGGTGGTTCACGTCTTTATAAACTTTTATAAAGGGCTTATGTAGGTGTTATGCAGCTTTATGAGCTTAAGCAAAGTGAGATTATACCTGAAGCCTTTTGAGCTGGGATGATGAGAAGGACCGATGTTCATCTCTGACTGGAACCAAGAGGTCAAATAGAGCCTAAAAACAATGGGACAATGATGAAGAACACACACACACACACACACTCACACACACACACACACACACACACACTGATATAACCTGGTCAGAGAGCTTGGCCTGGTAATGACAGTAAGCTGTGATGGTGTCTGTGATGAGGCTACTGGATGCTGAAAGAGCCTCGGAGTCTCCTGTGGACTGGAAACCTGTCTGAAACACACACACACACACACACACACACACAATGAAGTTCAAATCCCTTTCATATGAAAGCACAAATCCGTGTTATATTAAAATGCCTAAAAAAAAAATACAGCACACCTCCTTCATGGAGACCTGGGAATATCCGCCTCCAGCAACAGCTCCTGCTTATGAACAGTGTTTATAACAACATTTATAACAAACCAATTTTATGTAAGTGAGGATAATAATAAAAGTCAATAAAAGTGTTTAATTTGACATGACATAACCATTACATAATAATGTTGCTTATGAGCTTCATATGAAGATCTGTAACTGCCTTATGACTGTGTGATTATCAATGTTATAACCTTTCGCTTTGTAACAGAAGACACATTGTATTAATGGTAATAATATAAGTAATTATGTTCAGTTGATCTCTAATATAATAACCACCATTAATTAAAAAATGAGGATAGGTCACTTTACATAAAGCTAGTGTTTATAAGGCTACATAACACCTGCATAAGACCTTTATGTCAACAAGATACACACACTTTCAGAAATTATTACAACAAGCATCAGCAATCCTGACTAACCCTTAAGTCATTTTTTATGTCAAATTGACATAAGACTTATGCCACCTTCCATGCTGACTTCATAAGGGTGTCATAAGAACTGTCTTGCCTGAATTTCACCTTACGATGAGATTTACAATGTGTTTCACTCTCCTTAAATCTAGTTATTTGTAATATTTCAAAATGATAAATATTAATATAAATTGTAAATATTTATATAAAAAACTATAACAATGTTGTGTACAGGTAACAACAGCTATATGTATGCTTCATATGGGTGAGATTTATTCTAATGTTTTCATCATCATCATCATCATCATGTGACTGGAATAGCATAATCTGAACTGCAAAGTGAGGGGTCATAACGAGCAATGACATAAAACAAGCTTATGTCACCTTATCAACTTATGTCAACTTATGTCAGCAAAACGTCTATTAAATCATATAATAAAGTCGTCATTGCATTGACTTGACACCAAAACGACAGCAAGCCGTCTGTATGACAACTGATGCATGCTAAAATGAGCCTTTGTACATTATGCAGGGTTATGTCAGACGTTAATAAGGGCTTATGTACACTCAAAATTAATGTTATTGCAGAATTTTTTTGTACAAAATATGTTACAAAATGACATTTTTGAGTTTGATCCAAGGTTAATTTTTTTTCTGTGCAGGTGTTATAAAGCCTTATGAGCACTGCTAATAATTAAAGTGTATGTATATAAGCATAAAAAAACCTAATACAGTACATAATAATCACTTATTAAATTTAAATACACAAGATGTCTTTAAAGATCTTTACGTATTTATCATCCTTACCTAAACAGTGCTGTAGAGACGGCTGTCTAACACAGGCGAAGGCATTGACCTTTAAATGTCCCCCTAAAGCTTGAGCTAGCCCCAGAGCCACGGTGCGGCGGCCTTCGCTTAGCGGAGTGGACGTTATTCTGATCAGAAAAAGAGAAAAATATTCCTCAGTGTTTCGGGTTCAGAACTGAGTTTCACGAATAAACACTTGGCTTCTTTCACCAGTTATAGCACAGTGCTGCTGGATTCTGCGCTCTGATTGGTCAGAAGGTGATGATTAGATTTCTATAACAGCAGCCTTACAGGAATGCCCTCGTTCTTATTGTTATCGTTTCTATAGTAACAGCTTGTTCACAGGGACATTCTGTGAGGAAGAGATGATTATTATGATTAATGGAAGGAGTCTCCAGTGTCAGGGTCAGAGCTGTAAAATAAACTGATCAAAGATTACTTAAAAAGAAAATACAAGTTCATGCCTCGTATTTTATCAGTAAAATGACTGTGTGTGTGTGTG